>NW_011499865.1:465190-568874 GCF_000495115.2 Populus euphratica
CCTACACGAGGGACTGCCCCTGTGACATGTAATTCAACCAGGATATAACAAACTGTCAAAAGAACTACTTCTACAAATGAAAAGCAACAGCATTTTGACTTACTTATGTCCTAACACCTAAAGAATGCAGTAGGTGCTAATTATCTGAATATGGATACCTGACATGTTATAAAAGCGACAGATTCCAGTCAGAGAGCCAACGATCCCTCCCTACATGAAGAGAAGTTTTTCCATGAGGTCACTTAACATGGGAAAATACACCCCCAGATCCTCAATTCTTTAAGAGAAAAGAGTTGAGGGAAATTTGTCAAACCTGCCCATCTGGACGATAACACACTGCCGTAACGATATCTTTTATATCAGTCCAATCAACAACTTGGCAACTATTAACTGCCCATATGCGGACTTTTCCATCAATTGAACCACTCATGAAGTGATTATCATCCACAGGGTTAAACTGAACACAGGTTACTGCATCACATACAAAATAAATAAATAACCATAATAAAGAGAACGGTAATTCAACTTGACTAACAGGCAAACTAACAGAACACGTGTTGGGAGAAACTTAAAATTAGCTAGAAGCACACCATAATTGCTGTGTAAGAAAACTCTGAGGCAACAGTCACGTCCCACTTGCCATAGACAGACAGTTTTGTCAACTGAAGCTGATAGTAAATGCTGCTTTAGGAAAAAAAAAAAAGAATTTCTGTAAATATTATGCTTTGTTTTCTTCAGTTTGTTAGAGAAATGCATCCAGTATGAAGCTACTTACATTATTTTTGGACCATGAGAGATCCAAGATCTCTTCCCTGTGCCCATGGAACTCATGCAATGGTTTCTCCAAAATCCGGAAAACTTTTGGAGGGAAAATGACACATGCAGAATCTGATGTTTTCCTCATGCTCCTCATTTTGGCCGTCTTTCCTTTTTCAACCAAGAGGGGTTTCAACTCGGATAATTGGTTCACCGTGAAGTATATGCAGGATGGATCTATTTCTGGAATGTCAAGTTCATTTGATCTCTCACTCTCCAGGACCTGCCAGACACGCACAACCCCATCCTCACCAGCACTTGCAAGGTACTGCCCATCAGGACTAAATTTCATGGTCAAAATTGAACCCTCATGGGCCTGGATATCTTGTCCTTTATAAAGAGCCGAGAGTTCCTTTATTCGCTTCCCATATCGGTGAACCTTAACTCTTTGTACCCTGTACCGCAGAAGTGTATCATCATCATCATCATCATCATGTCTCAATTTGTCAGCTTCCCGTAGGCTATATACAATGCATGAAATGGAACGTATTCTACTCAACCACCCCTTCTTAAGCCTTCTCGGAGTATCCACCATAGTATTTGGTTCCCCAACTTCATTCCGCATAGGTTTCTGAAATGAGGGAGAAGACTCAGAGATGTTCTCAGATTCCTCAGCTGGTACTGACTGTTCTGAGTCCACTTCACAACCTTCATTTGCTTTCACATCTTGCCCCAATTCATCTCCTTCGCACATCATTCCCCCGCCTGAATCACCTTCTCTGCAAACAAAATTCCCCAACAAACCCAACTCCGCTGACAAACTAGATTCACCATTAGACCAACATGACATCATAGACCGAGTAGAGCAAAATTCATCTTCGAAACATGACTTTCTCAATACAGCCCCACTGCTTTCTGGAATCCTATCACTCTCTCCTTCTGGACTTAATGCTTCTAAATTCCTATTCCCATTTTCATTTAAACCAATTCCCATCAAATCAAAGAACTTACTCCGGTGCTCCTGAACACTTCCAAGGCTCTTAATCCATAGTTCATGGTGAAGACTACTCGAAACAGAGTTGTGAAAACTAGAATGAGAATCAAATATCTCAAAGCTATCAGACTTTGCATCAGAAATTGATGCAATGTCTTCATTGGCATCAAAAAATCGGTATTCTTCTTCACTCAAACTTCCCATTACTCTGAGTTCAACCCATGAAACCCCTTCTCAAGGAACCTTTTTTAAGCTATGCTAAAAACTCTATCCCTCAACACAAGCAATCCCAAAATAGCTAGAAAAACAAAAAGAAATCAGAAGCACAAAAACCAAGATCAGCCTCTAGTTTTCATACAAAAAACTTAATAAATCAAACAGCAATGACAACATTAACAATAAAATAAAAACCAAGAGATCAAACATGGATTCCAATCCAAACCCATTGAACCTGGTCCTCTCAATAAATTAAATAAAAAAGAAGATCGAAACTTAAAATAACAAAACCATCAAAATTGAAACTTCAAAAAAATTCATCTTTCACTCAAAAGAACCAAACTTCAGCATTCAAAACATAATCTCACCACACAAAAATAAAAACCCATCAACATGAAGTAGAAGATCATGCGACTGCATTAGTAGAAATAAAGCAGAATTATGAGTTTCGTATTACCATTAAACAAACAAAAAAGTTTCAATTTTTTTGAACAAAATTTTTTAAAAATAAAAATAAAAGGAAATGCTTACAGGGGTTTGTTTTGTTTTGTTTAAGAGATTTTACTAAAATGAAGAGAGCAAGGGTCAAAGCATCCATTAAAATTTGTAAATGTTTTAGTCTTCTCATATATGTGAAGAAAGCAAGGAAACAACAACGACTGTATAACAGAAGGAGAAAATAAAATAAAAATAATTAAGAGGAAAAAACAATGTGCACAAATAAATTATAAATTAAAAAAATAATGGAAGGATAAAAGAAATAATTTCCTTGATATTCGTGAACTGATGGCCCGAGAAACGAGAGTTGCTCTTTAACTCTCTCTCTCTCTCTCTCTCTCTCTACGGTTCTTCTAGCTGAATGACTCATTTTAATTACTGTTTTAAAATTAAAAAAACAAATAGTTAGAATAAAAAGATACAGAGAAGAGGAGGTTGCTATCCGTGTTATTGGCGGGCCGAATTAAACTTTTTCTTGAATATAAAAATAATATAAAAAAAGTAGATGACAGAAAAATAAAATCAAGCATATGGATTCAAATAAAATTTTGACGCAATAATATATTAATTTTACCCATGTTAATTATGTTTATTTGATCAAAGTGTAAATCAAGTCATAGGCTATATTTGTTTTAATAATTTTTTAAAATTATTTTTTTATCTATGAATTGAGAAAAATTTAATAACATTTTAAAAATTAATGATAATATATTAAATTAATTTAGATCAATATAGATTAATATAGTAAAATCACAATTCTAATTATGAAATTAAAATAATTTTATGAAAAAATCAAAATAAATATAATAAACAATAAAATTTGAAAAGACAAGCAATATGCTGTTGTCCGTCTAAAATTCACCCATTATGATGAATAGAAAATTAAAGCATGTGTTTTTTTATTTTAAAAACTTATTTTAAATTTATTTTAATCTAAATAACACCCTTGTTGCATCCAAAAATCAATTCATCACATTTAAAAACACAAACAAGAGTAAAAATTATTTTTCTTGATTTTAATTTGTTTTTTCATGCTATATTAAAGTTTAAAATAATTATTATCAAACTTCTCTTATTAAATAAAGCTTGTTGACAATAAAATTGATTTTTTTGTTATTTTTTTTTATCTAGATGCATTAACCTAATACAACTTTACTCTCTCTTTTTTTAATCTATAAATCATTTCTAATAATTCAACCTAAATTGTTGTTGCTTATTTTCATATGTATAAAATATGATATAGAGGGTATATCATAGTTTATAGATAATTTACTTATAACTGAAGGTTTAGTTGGGTCAAATGGTGTAAACTCCATGGGAATATTGCAAAAGTGTATGACCAATCTTTTTGGGAAAATTCATTTCGATATTTTATTTTTTATCAAATCCATATTTTAAACTTTGTGTGGATAATTTTATGCATTCCACCATACATTTTTTATATGTATTAGGCAATTAAATCAAACAGTTTTATTAACCTTAATTGTTAATCAAAATCCATTTGTTAGCTAAGATGAAAAATATTAATCATATGACTTACAAGTCTATCTAAGATGCTTAGCCAATTTAATAAAATAATTGTTTTAAAAAATATATAAAGTAAATGAATCTAGTGATTTACTGGTTATTCTCTTTCTATTTTCCATTTGAATTTGTGATTTCAATGTTTTTTTAATTAATATAAATATTCCAGTCAATTTTCAAATATCTTAATTAATTTTATAAATTATAAAATTAATAATGATATAAATATCTAATAATTTTAAAATTTATAATATTTAAACTGATAATTTTTAAAAAATAATTTAAAATCTGATTAGTTAAGTTAAATACCTTGTAATGGATTTCAAGGTTTTTATGAAAGGGTGTTATGTTGCTTTCTATATCTAGTTTATTTATTTTATTCTTTCATAAAAGAATTGATTTTTTTAATTAAATAGAAGTAATATTTGATTTTATGATAGTGATTGATTTTTAAAGTATTTTTCATTTTAAAATATATTAAAATAGTTATTTAAAAAAAATTGTTTCTTGATGTCAATATATCAAAATAATTTAAAAATATAATTATTTTTTTAAAATTCAAAATTATTAAAAATATATTCCACGTGGTTAATATTTTATAACTTATAAAGTTTTGACATATATAGCAAATGGATTTTTGTTAACTGTTAACAGTAGGATTGTTTTGCCTAATTTACAAATCATATAAAGTCAAACTTACGACTATCATTATTATATGAAAAGCAATCTATCCTTTCCTTTTATTAATTTCTTGATAATTTAACTTGAATATGATGAATATTAATTTAAATTAGTTTTTTTTAAAGTTAACTTATTTAATGAAATAATAAATAAGGTTTAAATATTATCTAACTTTGCCCACTTAAAAATCAATCCAAAACTAATCCAAAAGATAAATTTATATTATATATGTATTACTATTATATTATATAGGTAGTTATCTTAATCCCCACTTTCTATTCAAAGCCTCAAGCATCTGACTTGGTCATTTAGAGCGCAATATCTCATTCTTTTTGGCAATTTGAGTTTCAAAAAATTAATTAATTAATTAACTAACTAATCAAACGACATATTTCTTTCTTTTTTTAATTTATTTTTTTATGGTAGGAGGTGTTTCAATTTTGTACGATAGAGACCCGTTCGTTGAGCCATTTACTAGCCATGCTCAGTGCATTCTTGTACCATGACCAGTCTAGTTTTTCTCATTGACCCTTCTTAAGAATGTACACAATCTTTTTTCTACAGCAAACCGTTTTCTTGTATATATATTAAAGATTATCCTAAAACGACATTTCCCGGCATTAAGATATGAGAGTTTGCAATAGAAAAAACAAAAAAAATTATCGAGGTAATTAAGGTTTTTGCAATTGAGAAAGAACTACCCTCGTTATTTCTCCTTTTTTTTTAAAAAAAATGGAGATTTATGTAGAATTTAGGTAATTTATGAAAGGTGGTGACAGTTTACAGAGCAATTTATGGAAGGAGGTGGGCGATGACCGTCCTGAGACGGAGGAGTAAATAGTCGGAGGCCGACAAAAATGGTAGCAATAATGGCTTATAAAGAGCATAGGACTCCCATGTTTGTGCATGCATGTTTGCTAATAATAATTGATTGGATTCTGAAATCTGAACAGGTAAATATATGTGATCAAGAACAAATTCTCATATCCTGCCAACGCGAAGATGAAATATTTAAAATAGGATCAATAATCAGAGGGTGATTCTTCCTCGTTAGTTAGGATCACATGATAATTCTTAATGATGATCATAATAATAATAGTCAATAATTAACTTAACAATAATAAAACTAAATTATATATAAGAAATTAATTTCAATATGATTGTTTTTTTGGTCACTAGTTAATTTCAATACATATTTCACTACGATATTTTCTAAGAAATTATGGAGTCTTAAGCAAGAGAGTGGTGCTAAATTCTATTTTTTTTAATCAAAATTAACAATATATATTTTGGAGATTGAATTTTTATATGCAAATTAACTTTCTACTATTTTTTCTATTCTTTTATTAATTCCAAATCACTTTTAAAAAAAAATTATTTGGATAAATTAAAAATTATTATGTATATAAAAAAGCCTAATACCAGCTAGCTTGTAGTTAGATTTGAGTCGTCTTTTTATCCTTTCACCTCTAATAAAAGTGAATTTCTATCATTAGGAAAGAAAAAAAAAAGAAATCAAATAATTAGTTCATATAGTTTTATCAAAATCTCATAATTAATTATTAACCTGTATGATTACGTTTTTAATTTGTGGTTGACATATTCAGGCTTGATTATAGGATAACACTGATCATATATAGTATAAATTAATGCCATCACACACATAATCATGGCTGATGAACTTGCTCTTTTTGACACACCTCTAATTAAGGAACTCCATGATCTTCTCATTTGCCATGAAATTAACCTATCTCAAGCATTTGGAAATATCCTCCACCTTGGTGGCCACGACTAATTACTCTCATCACCAAGGTAATTCATCACTGGCCATATATATAGCCAAATGATGTCTCAAGTGCCGTCCTCCTAATGCGGTTGCCAATTGCACCACCACAAATGGTCAATAGAAAGAAGTGACTTATGGATTCACTTGAGACATCATTGGTCTCGTTAATGAGTGACCTTCTTAATTGTGAAAAATATAAAAAGAATTTTATTAGTTTAATTCTCATAGATAACCTATCGTTTACGGAAAAACTTGAAAGTTTTTTTAATATTAATTTTATTATAATAATTGATCTATTCAATTATAAAAAATACAAAAAAATTTCAATTGATCTAATTCTTAAAAGCGACCTGATAGTTTATAAAAAACTTAGAAGTTTTTTTAATATTAATCTCATTATAATGAATAATTTATCTAATTATAAAAAACATAAAGATTTTTCAAAAATAAAAAATTTTTAGAAGTATTTTCAATGTTGATCATTTTAACGTGCTCTTCCTTTGTTATGGATCCCTTTGAGAATTTTCTTATTAATAACATGTAAAAACATATTGTTTAATGATTTTGAGTTAGATGGTATACATATATCCTTACCTAGTTTGAAATATTGGCCTCTCTTCTCTTTAACTCCCTGTTGCTTGTTTGAAAAGGTTTTTTATTTACGATCTTTTAGCTTCTAACCCACTCGAGTTGACCTATATAAATTTTTTTCTAGAATGTTTGTAATTTTATCTAACTCAATGCTCCTAATGTCCATTACAATTTATTTACTTATTAGAAATTTTTTGTTATGTTAATCATTTTAAGAGGATCATTTATTACTCTTTTTTTTTTCTCTACCAAACATTTACTGTCACTAGTTATCTTGAAAGGATCAAACTACTTTTTGTAAATAAAAATATTCTCTTATCTACTAGTAGTAGGAAATGTTTCTTTGCTCTTTTTATCATTACCATAAAGAGATTAATTTTTCTTCTAAAATACAACATTATCTCATTATATTGGTTATTATTTTTAAATATACTTTGCTAGTGACTCAAATAAATAATGATTTTGAATAACCCTTTACTCTTTTTTTTTCTCTCTTTTTTTTATTGAAGGAATTTTTACTCAAAATGATTTTTAAAATCTTGGCCTTACATTCTAAAAATCAAAATTGTTTTGATTTAAGTTCAAAACATCTTGCTTTTAAAATATTGCAACTCTCTAATAATAATTTTTTATAAGGAAATAGGATGATCTGTTTTTATATCAATGAAATTATAATTGATAAAGGTATATAACGAGATGAACTCCTACTTTTTATGGTTTCAAAATGAAATGCTTTGTATCTAGTAAAGATCAACTTGTTGATCTATTAACCAAGTCGCTATCTTCCTCACGCTTTCAACTCTTATGTTCCAAGATTGGCGTCACTAATGGTACTCTATTCTTGCGAGGGCCATCACATAATCAAGCTTGATTGTATGATATCACTGATCATGACTTAACTTTAGGATAGCAAAACACACTCTTGATTTTAGGAGCATGGATTTTGCATCTCATATTGTATAGCTTGATCCTTGTACATATTCCTATTATAGCTTCCTCTTTGTAATTTATATTAAGGATGCTAAATACAATACAATTGTAGTTTTCAATTTTCTTTGGGTGGATCTCAGACCCCATCTAATATATAAAAAATAAAAATAATAATTATGTTGAAATATGGATGTTTCAAGAGAAAGTTAACTATTTTATCGTGTACAATGCTGAAATGATTTTAATGTAAGGTATTTTCCATTAATAATTCAACCAAAGGTGTTGATACATATGGTAACTTCAATTGCAGTATCATACAAATATTCATCGTAAGAATTATTCTTATTAAACCATATCAGAAGTTGTTAAAAAAAAATACAAGAAATAAATAAATTTGGTATAACTCAGTCAACTAACGAGTTAACCCATAATTTAATTAAAATCTGATTATTTTTTTCAAAACATCATCATTTTAACTTTATTTTTTTATTTTAAAATAAAATATTATTATTCTGATTAACTTAAATTGAGCTTGTGACTCAGAGCTGGCATTAAGCTTGTGACTCAAACCTTTTGCCAGGTTTAACAACTTTAGTAAAAACACAAAAAAAGAACATGAATGATCATGCTAAAAATTAAAGGCTTCCCAGCTACATTAAACAGATACTTTATAGGTTCAATGTAAGAGCAATTACAGGTTAAGTAGGTGCTAATAAAGTCGACCTTTATAGGTTTATGTCTTCATTCGAGCAATACAAAACCCTAAAAAGTTAAAAAGCAAAAGTAATGCTTGTTGCCATATGATCAAACATTAATCTACTTCAATGTTTGCTGATAAACCTCCAGCATGATTATTGTTCTTTTTAATTCTTTCTACTCTGGAGATTAATCGACAACATCATTGTATCTGGAAATTTGTTTGGTCATTGTTTTAATGCACAGAAGACGTTAATTTATTGTTATTTTTATGAAAGTTGGACATGACATGCATTAGGCTAAAGTTTTTTTTTTTTTACATGACTTTATTAGAGATATCTTAGAACAACTTTCACATTAATCAAGATTAGATTTATTTGAACATTTATAAGAATGTATTCTTTATATTAGTTTCATATATTTTTAAAATAAATTTTACTAAGAACTAATTTTAAAATTTTAATTTAAAAGATTAATCAAGAGAATAAAGCTCTTTATATTTCACTAGTATTGTGATGTAGAGTGCTATTTAAAAATATTTTTGATTTGAAAATATATCAAAATAATTTTTTTATTTTTAACATTAAAATCATTAAAATATACTAAAAAAATTAATTTGATAGTTTTTCAAACCAAATATATTTTTAAAATTTATCCAGAAACAATTATAAACAGAAAAATAATCGGTGACTAAGCCGAAGCAAAATCACTTGAAAAAAGATTGATGTATTGATATCAATCTCCTGATATATTGATATTATATAACTTAGAAGTGAAAAAAAAAAGATTAATTATTATGTTTGCCTTATATTAAGACAAGAAGACACTAATACTAGAGTGTTCCAGCTAATTCTACACCAACCTTTTCTTTGACAACTTTCTGTGCGTAGCAAGTACACAAGGTCGTCCTCAATGAGAGACAAACGTGTTTACGCATGGCATACACAAGTCACTTATATTTGTTGAATTCAGACAATGAATTCAAATGAATAGTGAGATATTTCTCATAGGATCAAATAATATGAATAATGTGTAGGAATTTCTTCTTCGACTCTATTATGATAAAATGAATCACCAAGATGGAGTGGTTAAAGTTTTTTTTTTTTTAAAGGGTGTGATTTTTAAGGGTGTAATATGTTAATTTAGATTGATTCAAGTTATGAAATTGAGATAATTTTATAAAAAATAAGTCAAAATAAATCATTGAGTTAATTTTTCAATGTAAAAAGATAAAATTAAAAAAAATCAATTATAAAAAAGGATAGAAAATAACATGACTCAACCAAATTAACTTTTAAAATTCATGACTCAGATTATGAGATTGTGATAATCTAAAAAAAAAATTAAATAAATTATGAAGTTCAGGTATTTTATTTTGTTATTTTTAATCAATTTTTTTTAATTTTATCATACAATACTAGATTAAATGGAAAATGTGCTTTATAATTTATTTTAATTTACTTTCTATTAGGTTATTTCGGTCCCATAATCCAAGTTCGACAAGTTAATCCAAGTTGACTCAAATATTTTTTTATCCTTTTTAATTGATTTTTTTTAATTTAATTCTTTAATATTGGATTGATTGAGAATTAAATTAATTTTTTTTATTTACAGGTTATCACGATCTCATGATATAGATTGTGAATTTTATATGTTAACCTGAGTTGATCCAGATCTATCTAATATATTATTTTTTTAATATTTTTTAATGTCAAACTATATTTTTTTTCTGATTATATAGGTTACTTTTAAACTTATTAAGTTGATAAGATCATATCATATCAATTCCTACCCAAGTAATTTTATCTTCTCTTTCTTCACAAGATATTAGCAATGACTAAATAATTTTTTTATATTTTAAAAGAACTTAATCTAACCCAAGCATAATGCATGTAAATGATATAGTAATTTAACTAATATAAGATATTCCTTTCTCGATCCTCAAGTGGTCTTGCCCATCCTTTTGGTTTCTCACCCATAAATACTTAAAAAAATTATATTTTCCATCCAGGAAGTTTTTTAACATTTGATATTCTTTTGAAGTACTGACATCATAAGGCATTTAAGTAAGAGATAATTTTCATAATAAATAAAAATGCCTACAAGCATGATAAATAATAAAATAGAAATTTTGTTCTTTCATTAATTTATTAAAAGTTGTCTTGGTTGTTTTGTTCACATGGTAGCAAAAATAATTATTTTAGTTATTGTTACCTGTTAATGACAATCAAGAAGCAGAAGATGGTAAAAAGGGATGTATTTTACGTGTGAAAGATTTATTTTTTTTTCTGATAAGAAATTATAAATACAACTAAAAGATATACAATTATTTTAATTGTTCATATAAATAAGAACTAGATTATTTTTTTTTTGTTATTTAGTTAACAACTTTGCGTTGTGGTTCCATAGTTAACACTTGAGAGTAATGTCAATATTTTTGTCAGATCCGTGACTTTTTTTATTGGCAATTTAGTTTTTTAGCTATACTCTTTTTTAATATATCTTTTAGAATTTTTTTTTTAATTTTATCATTTAATATTAATTTTTTAATTTTTTAATTTAATATTTAATTAATTATAAATCAATTTTTATATATATATTTTTTTAAATAACTCCATAAAGTGGAGTTCATAACTCTAGTTGCAGGTGAAATAGAGTGAGCTTGATCTTTTTATTTTTTAATTATTTGATTTTTTTGAGATATATTTAATTTTCAAAATTATATCAGAATAATTTTCATATAATTTAATATATCAAAAGTTTTTGTTGTTTAATTTTTTTTTTAAGTTACACAAGAATTTCGTTGCTGGAGATAAACTAGTTATTACTATTATGATTTTAGGTGTTCAATTTTTATATCTGATCATCACCAATGGGACCCTATATATATTTCTTTAAAAATTATGCATGCATGTTTATTAATAATAATTGATTGGATTCTCAAGATATATATATATATATATATATATATATATATATGTGTGTGTGTGTGTGTGTGTGTGTGTGTGTGTGTGTGTGTGTGTGTTTAAGAACAAATTCTTATATCCTATATCAATGCAAAAGTTAAATATTTAAAATAGGATCAATAATTAGAGGGTGAGTACTCTCCCTCATTAGTTAGGATCACATGATACTTCCTCATGATAATAATAACAATAATGTTTTATAGTTACCACGATATTGTCTCGTTGATTTTTCACAAGTAAACTTATAGACAAAGTAAAACAAATTATGGAGTCATAAGCAAGAGAGTGGCACCAAATTTTTAATCAAAAGTAACTATATATTTTGGAGAGTAATCTTTTATATGCAAATTAACTTTTTTCTACTTTTGCTCTTCTTTGATTAATTCCAAATTAATCTCCTTTTTTTTAATATTTGAAAAAATTAAAAATTATGTATAAAAAAATCCAACACCAGTGAGCTTGTAACTGGATTTGAGCCGTCCTTTTATCCTTTCAACTATAATAAAAGTGAATTGCTATCATTAGGAAAGAAGAAAGAGGAAATCAAATAATTAGTTCATATAATTTTATCAACTTCTCATAATTAATTATTCACCTATGTGATTACTTTTTCTAGTTGGGTGCGTGGATCCCATGTGGGACCCCATCCAATGGAAATAATACTGTTGGAATATTAAATTGATTTTAATATGAGGTCTTTTCCATTAATAATTTAACTGAAGGGTGTTGATGCGTGCTATACCAATTATCGTGGTAAGAATCATTGTTATTAAACCTAATTCAACCAAGTTAAAAAAACAAATACTTAATCTATAATTTAACTAAAATTCAGTTTAATTTTTTCAAATAATATTTTTTTAATTTTAAAAAAAAATTAAAACAAATTAATACATGTCTTGTCGACCAGGTTAATTCATTTCACTCATGATTTGAGCTTTTGTCGGGTTTAATAGATTTAGTAAAAGAGTAAATGAATGATTGTGCTAAAAAGGTGTACCTAGCTAAATTAAAGAAAAACTTTATAGGGTAATTGCAAGGGCAAAATCACAGGCTAAGTTGGTGCTAATTAAGACGAATTTTTATAGGTTTATGTCTCGTTAGAGCAGTACAAAACCCTAATAAGTCAAAAGGCAAAGTCATGCTTGTTTCCCTGCGACCAAACAATTTACTTCAAGGTTTGGTGATCAACCTTCAGCATGATTGTTCTTTCTTAACTCTTTCTACTTTAGAGATCAATCGACCACATCATTGTACCCTGGAAATTAGTTTGGTCATTGTTTTAATGTACAAGAGAGGTTGATTTATTATTACTTTGTTTAAAGCTGGACATGACATGCATTGGGCAAAATTAAGTATGTTTTTTTTGTTTCTTTTGGTTTTGTTGTTCAACATGAATGGAGTAAATATGTTTTAACATGAATGGAGTAAATATGTTTTATTACAACTTTCGAATTAATAATATTAGTTTGATATACTTAAAGAATTAATTTTATTAAATACTAATTTCACAATTTAAATTAAAAATAATAATAAAGATCAGAATTAAACCCCTCACATTCTACTCTTTTGTTTTAGAGTTTATGCGGTGCTAAATTATTTTTTTTGATATGATGATATTATATACTTTTAAAGTGAAAAAAAAATAATGATTTTGTTTGAGGTTAAGCTGTTTAGTTAGGTTTGCCTTGTATCAAGACAAGTAATAATACAATGTTTATAATTGGACACCCACCTTTTCCTTTACAAATTTCTGTGCTTTGGCAAGTACATAAGGTCATACTCAATGAGAGACAAACGTGTTCATGCGTGGTATACACAAGCCAGGTTTGATTGCTTAATTGACTGAGACTTGCAATAATTAGATCCATATGCAAAATCTAGAGGCCTAGTCGTCCAAAAATTGATTTTAATGGTTTTTCTACCTCTTGTTTTTTTATGTTATTAACTTGCTAGTTAACATTGTCAATCCATTTGATGATGCATGCTTACAATTCTCTTATACGGTGATTAACATTATTTTTATTGTTTTTTCCAATAAAATTCAGTGATTTGGTTTTTGAAAGGATAGATATTATATATATAAAAAAAATTGACAAATCATTGCCTGACAAGTTAAAATTCTTGAAAGTATAAACAAAATCATCAAACTGGGATCAACTTATTACTTATGCCATGGTTAATCAAGATAAATTAAAATAACTTTGTTTTAATTATTTTTTTTTTTAATAAAAAGTTCATACTACAAATATTAGGGTAAGCAAGTGGTAAGCTAACAATAACATGTATAACCAAATTCGGGATTATGGGATTTCTCTTTTTTCTTTTTTCTTTTCTGAGTTTGGACACCGCGATGCCATGATCCATTTTGTATGATGAGTATGAGTTGTAAAACTCCAAGGCATTACTTGTAGGTGGAGATGATTTAATTCATCTATTTGCCATCTTCTTAAGCAACAAATCATTCTCTGGGAACAACACACGCACAACCCCAAGATTGTAGCCTCGATAATGTCCATATAGTTCATGGTATTGCATGGGTGGTTTGTTCTTGTTGTTGAGAAACAGCACCATATTCTCCTAATAGTTGGCTTGTAATGTTTCTTTTTCGGTAAAAAAAAGTAAAATAAAATTGATCTACATTATACGAAGATCCCAAGGTTTGAGATCGGGGGTCTGATCACAAGGATTCTTGTTTTGTCAACCATTTAATTTCTATTTTTACTCTATCCCTTCAATTTGGTGCTTCGTCCACAGAGTTGGAAAGATCGAAAGGTTAGAGGTTTGAGCTTTAGGGGTTTCAGGGTAGAGAGGATGCACCTCTAGCTCTTTGTGTTCTTGTAAAATTAGGTCACTTGTGTAGGTTATGTGGCCACATGAACGGCTCCTTAATAAGTTGCTTGCTAATTTATGGTGGCTGACATGATTAAATAAAGGCATAAGCAGGTGCCCTTGTTGAATTTTTTTTTTTTTAACAATGTAAATCTCAATCATTTTGATTCCAAGTCTCTTCATTAACAGGAGTAATATGTTATGGCCGACAACTGAAGTACTCTTACCTACTAAATGTTTGATACTATTAAGTATTTGGCTCTTATAATTATAATCGTTTGATTAGCAACGTTAAATATGTTCTTCTAGAATGATATTTCTAATTACGATTGTAGCATGATCAGTTGCATATACTCAACATGGAAAAAACTTCTTTAGGTATGTGTGTGTGTGTATATATATGTATAGAAGAGATAAAAAGAATATTTAGTTGAAGAAATAAAAATAAAGAAATAAAATAAATATGTTTTTAAATAATTTTAAAGTGAGTTTTAATATTTTCAAAAAAGAAAATACAATGAAACATGTTCTTTCTTTTTCATTATTTATGTATTTTACTTCGAGATATTAATCATTGGCCATGCACATCTCTTTATTGCAAGAAACCCATCATAGCTAGCATCTATGATCTTCCCAGGAGGCATACAAGAAGCCAAGCCTGCAAGCCATTTAGATTTCTAAATTCGTTCATCTTCCAGCACAAATTAAGTTAGATTGCAAGGTGTGGTCCTGAACTCATTAATTATGTATATAGATAGATCTAGCTTGCATGTGAGTCCAGTGTGGGCATAACCTCCCTTGAGATGGAAAGTTATTTTCCTATACAGACCTCAATTCTCTATAATGTTTAGTTATTATTTTGAGATTAAAACAAAAATACTGAAGTTGAAGGAAACATATTTTTTTGTCCGTTTTATTTTAAAAAGCTATAAATTCACTTCAAAACTATTTTAAAAATATATTTATTTTATATTCTTGTCCCATCCCTTCAACCAAAATATTTTTTTTTTGTATTTGTTTTTTATCATAAAACATTAACCAAACATAACCTTAGATATAGATTTGGAGTCCATGGTCATGGCCTTAGGTTAGATAAGAAAATCTTAGTTTTACCAAAGAAGGATGAAATACTAAAATTTTGTAAATGCTCCAGTTGCAAAATTTACATTATTTTTTTCAAGTAAAGAAGGATAATGGAAAATAATCCCATAATTAGATGGACAAAAATTTAGATAATGCATGCCCAAGTTAGTTTTGGACAAAAAAGGCCAACAATTTTCATAAAGCAAAAGATACATGTGATATTTTCAAAATGAAAATGGGAAATATATATGATTGTAATAATGATATTTGTGCTTAATTATGAGTTTAATATTTATATAAATTATATGTTAAAATTTTATTTAATAATTTAAATTTTATAGTTAAAATAATTTTTTAAATTATTAATCACGCGAAAAGACTTTTAATTTTATTATTTTTATTTTATTTGATAAAAATTAAATATGATGCACTATAAATTTATAGAAGTTTTAAACTTAAATAATTTTTATTTAAATAAATATAATAAAAAATTATATAAATTATATTTTAAAATTTAATTGTTTAAAAAATATCATCCATGTTGGCATGGCTGGATTTATGCATGATGAAATCTGAGTGTAAAAGGCTGTGTAGCAGACTGTTTTCCACCAAACAAGCTACAGAGGTGGGTCTTTGATGGTCGCATTTCCCTGAATAATTCTTATTATTATGGGTACCCACTGCCCACTTCTACCTTTAATGAACAATAGGCATGCAATGCCTTTATACTTTACTTTATTTTTCCCCCCTTTGAAACTGAAAGGCAATAACAAATTCAGTGAACCTATATATAAAAAGTTTTTACTTGCATTAAAAAATAATATAAAATTATTCTTGGGATTTTTTTTAAAAAATATTTAAGTTTTTAGATAATAAATGCTTTTAGAGTACCCTTATCTTGTAATATTGTTTTTATGTGCTTATAAGCCTAAATGTGCTACAAAAGAATTAATTAGTGATTCCTAAAGATGAGTTACGAGCTTAAATCAAGCTGATGTGATATTTTAAGAAAATTATAATATATTCTAATTAACGCAAATTGAATTTCCCATCTTCTTTTCTTGAAACTTTAATTTGTCGCGAGATCAAGATTTAGAGTCCACCATTAACAATATACGCGTGGGGAAAGCACTGTAGCTTCCCCACGCCTTTTAATAATACTTATATATAATAATAATATAATAATTATTATAATGATAATTATATTATTATATTATATTATAATTATATTATAATATTTTTTTTCTTTTTCATTTTTTTCTGTTTTTTATTTTTTATGCCTTTCTGGTTTTTTTTTTGCTTTTTTCTTTTCTTTTAATAATTTTTTTTGTTTAATTTAGTTTGTTAATGAATCTCGAGTTTAATGGGTTAATCTGATTTGACAAGTTAACCCGAAATTTTATTTTTCTCTTTTTAATTAATTTTTTCATTTAGTTTAGTTTGTTAATATTAAATTTTTTTCTATCTAATTATCAAATTTTCATGACACGTATCCTAAACTTGACAGGTTAACCCAGTTAATTATGGGTTAACCCGTTAAATTTTTTTATATTTAGTTATCAAACTTTAATGACCCGAATCTAAGATTTGACAAGTTAACCTGGTTTGAAGAGTTAACCCAGTTAGTTCAAAAAAAAAAATTCTTCATTAGTTTTTTCTTTTTATTTTTTTAAATTAATCTATTTAATTATCACACTTTTATGACACGACCTTGCAGCCAGACCCATGTCCAAGGCTCTTGGGTTCAGTGTTGCAACTAGACTCACTTAAACTTAAGTCATGTAAATTTAGTATTATTATAAATGTTATAAATATTACTCTTGGGTCAAGCCTAGACCAAAAACTCTTGGATATATTTTTGTAGAAATACACAACACTCTCAGATCTTAGTATTTTTTTATATTTTTTACAAAAGAAAAAAAATAACCTATGATGTATGCCTTTGTTTTTTATTTTATTTTTTTTTTCTTTTAAAGTTTTTTACTGTGGATTGCACGGTACAATCCACAGTGAAAAAACTAATGCCTTTAGTTTTTTTTATCTTTTTATCTTTTTTTTTTGTTTTGTAATTATTCTTTTAACTTAGTTTCTTAATATTAAATTTTTTCTATTTAATTAATAGATTTTCATGACACAGATCTCAGGTTTGACCGATTAACTTGATTGATTCAGATTGTTTTTCTTTTTTTTTCTCATTACTTTTGTTCTTCCAATTTTATCTTTTAATATTATATACAGTCCACGATGAAAAGGCTAATGCCTTTAATTTTTTTTACTTTTCCTTTTATGTCTTTCACTGTGAACTGCACAGTGCAATCCATGATGAAAAGGTTGATGTTTTTTTTAATTAAGTTTTTTTATTTAGTTTGTTGATATTAAATTTTTTTTATTTAGTTATTAGAATTTCATAACATGGATCTCGGATTTAACGAGTTAATCTAGTTAATTCAGATTTTTTTCTTTTTCTTCATTAGTTTTTTTTCTTTATGTTGGTTTTTTTTTTCTTTTAATTAATATATTTAAGTATCACACTTTTACGACATAACTTTACAGCCATACCTATATCCAAGACTATTGGGTTCGGTATTGCAGTCAAATCCACTTAAACTTGGGTTTTTCAAGTTTAATGTTATTATATATATTACTCTTAGATCCGGCGCTACAGTAAAACTTAAAATTTTTGGATATAACTTTGTAAAAAAAACTAATACTTTTAGATTTTAATTTTTTAATATTTTTATAAAAAAATTAATCCCGTAGTATCACGCGGGTTATTTAACTAGTACATAGTTAAAGCTTGAACTATCAAGTAGTACTAGTCTAGCTAGACGATGGCTTGATCAGTAGCATATTATACTGACCTAGAAGCTTGCAAAAAATTATTTGGAAATTGCTATGGCTCAAGCAAGTGTGGCTAATGAAAAACGTATTGCTGTAGATCCAAATTGTTTAACAATTTCTACTGAGAAAGATTAGCTAAAAAAGAAAGAACAACGACGCTGTAGATCCAAATTGTTTGGCATATTCTACTAGAAAGATTATCTGCAAGAAAAGAAAAAAAAAATAATCTTAAATTGTTTAATGATACGAGAGAAATGCTTTGAACTGTTGTGTATGATTGTGCAAACAAAGAGATGAATCTTTTTCACAGTATAATAAAACTGTTAAACAAACACAGGCACAGGTAACGGGTTATGTGGTTTAACATGATCAATACAAAACGATATTGTATTTGTCCTTTTAAAGTTCAAACAAAATCACCTCGGTAACTCATCGAGCTGGGCAGCGTTTAGTGTATCTCATATCAGCAAATTACATCATAACTTAACTTGACCATCATGGACAGCTAGCCAAACAATTTTTCTTTATTGGATTTATGAGCACTACCATTTCTGTCAGGACAGTAAAACCTATAAGCCCTCTCTTGGGATCTGAGTTCTGATGAGAATCTCTGGTAACATGTAAGTTTGCTTGGCTCGACCTCAATACCTTACAGTAACACCCAGAGAAAAGGTACTAATTTTTGGTTCATTGGACCACAATTGTGGGGGCGCCTCTGATCCATGATCTGATGCAGTCTCACATATTTTCTGGATGTAGTGTGAGCGTAGGGCCACAATTGTGGGGGTGCATCGGTTCAAATCTGAGGGGCTTGCCCATTTTTCCTACCTCCCTCTCTCTACGTAAGAACTAGTTTTTGCCAGCTAGTATGGTCATGGCAGACCTTAATTTTGGATCGCTCTTGAGTTGTATATTTCACTGAGTTTTGCAGGGAAGTGTGTGGACATGTTGTCTTCTGGACTGACAGTGCTAGCTGCTTCTGGACAACGTAGTACTACTATTACAAGAACTTCACTGTCAATCGCCATTATTATATTGATTAGAGAGCAATGAATGTGGGCGGCGCTGTACGAATATTTCCATATGGAAGGTTTTCTGGTAACTACTTTGCTGTCGGTTGGTTGACCGGAAATTAATTGTGTATGAGGTGCCACTAGGCTCAAGATACAACTCTTGAAATGCTGAACTTTTTGGCCTTGAAGTACGTTCTAGGCTTCTTAGAGGTGCAAAGCAGTCGGCAGAATTAGCATTATGGGAGTCAGATGTGTAGTTACCAGCTCTGAAAGACTAGCTGTGGAGGCTCAGAAAGGACTCTTTAATCCAATGATTGAACAGTCCCTAGTTATTAGCATGGTGGCATCTCAAGTTGGTTATATGTTATGTTTTAATCTGCAGCACTCATATTTTAGATGGCATCTCGGGTTTGTCCTTCTAAAATAATCTCCAGTCTTACAGAACCTTGTGTTCTCCAACTATGTGGATCAAAGGATGAAACAATTTGCCCGTGTCCTGTTTTTAAGAACGATGCTACATACAGAACTGTCTCATGGTAACAGCAGCACCACACTAGCTGTCTCTCACTCCAGGCAAGGCGAGACTTGCTTGCTATAGATACTTCAAAAATAATGTACTGGTGCTTAGACATTCTTGTTGCAAAAGTTGGAACTTTTCACATTTCTTTCTTCAATGATTACATAATTCACTAATTTCTGGAAGGACTAAAACATCTGACTAGCTTGTTAGTCGATGACTGTTAACTTACTTCAAAATCAAATAGAAAGGAATTTAAACAAAATGCTCTGTTGGGTATTCATGTTCATATCCGTTGTAGTCATAATATAATCTCTCTCCCTTTGATATATCCCTGTTGGCTATCAGCAAAACCCGGCATTCACCATTTATGTCATACCTCACACATTTTAGATTCTGCTTCTTTCTCCCTTCTCTGCATCGAAGGATAAGGTTCTTATAAGAGCGGACCAAAGGTATAACTGTTTTCAAAATCCAACCTGACAAAAATTAAATGGAAAATGCAAGACTTGGATTGTTTGCAACAGAAAGGCCTCCTGCAAGATTGCGAATGTCCAAGGAAAAAACTAAACTGGCATACTTGAAAGACATTGTGTTCATGCATTTATCCTGACTTGTTTCAGTGTCTTGCTAAGTGAGGGAGCTAGAGTTGAAAGACATTCACAATTAACTCAATTATATGTTGTGTGTTCTCTATGATTACACTCTCATGGCACCTCCAGCCATGATATACGATCAAGTGAAATGCACAGCTGATTTATGCAAAATGTTATAGCCACTATAAGAAATTAACTCCATATGCCACGCAGTCTGCCTAACTTACAGGTTAACCTTGTAACTTCAATTTTTAATTCCAAAGGATTTGCCAGATGCTTTTATTTCCATGGCATAAAGCACAAGTTCAATGTTGAGGATGAACTTACTGTGTGTGATTGTTGATACCATTGATAAATCGAGCTATATTCCCACGCATATCAGGACATATGACAAGGCTTCGTGAAGGATTATCAGCATGAAGCAATGTCATCATGCTATCACCATCATCATTTTCCCGGTTCTTCAAGTAATCAACATCTCCAACATACTCAGTTATAATCGTTAAATCTTTTATGAATCTATCTGCCTCTACTGTGAACCTGTTACAATCAAACAGGTATACTGAACCACTGATCCAAATTTACTAGCCACAACGAGAACAAAACATATTTAATCTTGAAAGGTCGGAAACTATATATACATACCCTTCCTTGGGATCAAAAACAACCATGAGAGGAGGCCATTCACCTCTATTCATCATCCTTTTGCACAAATTTAAGGTATCAGCATCTTCTTTTGACAAGACCTGTACAGTAATCATACTTGAATTTCAATAAACCTGGACTCTATGAATCACTAAACAGCTAACTAGCCAACAGTATTAATCAATCAGAATTAGAAACATTTACTCCTCCCCCTTTAATCTATACTTCTAAAATAGAAAAAAAAAAGGAAGGAAAATCCTTGAGACTATTGCCCAGTTCGTATACATGTGCGCCTACAAATCTATAAAATAGTAATTTCAGCTCAGCTGCATAAGAGCAGATACAGGTAACTAGAAGCCAGTAAAGTCATCCTTAAAAAGCTGCAATCATCACAACAATCGAGATAACCACAACCGTTGACATTTCAAAACAGGGCCTCTCTTGTCAAATGCAAGCAATATACAATACAAGGTGGCCTTATATATCTGTTGATATTAAACCCATAAATCAGACTTAAACATCAAAACCACTGCATTCCCATGTCCCTAATATTAACGAATTCACAAGGCAAGCACTGGAATATGTCTCTCTTTTTATGTTTTAATTTAAAACAATTGCTTTCCCATTTTTTACCTGCATTCCTCCCTTCTCAAGAGCTGACTGATTCACAGACCTCGGTGCCATGCCTGGCCGGTAAGTTAGTTCATTGCTGAACTCCGTCCCCGAGGCTGTCAACGCTGTTGCTAGTGATCTCATTTGCTCTAGTCTCCTTTCAGGATCTTCACTCGGACTAAATGGCAACAGCTTCCTCCTCTTCTTCGACACCACTAAACTACTAGACCGCTTTCGCTTCTTCTGAATATCTAAAAACAGGACAGGAAACACGGTAACTAACACCATCCCATAAATCAAAACACAAAGCACATAAACCCCATATTTTTTGTTTACCTTGACTTAGCTTCTGAATCGATTCCGTGGACCGTTGAATGCGAAAGAAATCGATGATTTTCGTTTGAACAAGAGGAAATGCTGCTCATTAAAAAAACAAATTCAACCAAAAAAAATTAATTTTCGCAATTAATATTATTAAGAGACTAACAATTTCAAGATTATCAAATGCAACACATTTGCAATTTTCAATTCCTAATTTTTTTCTATCATTCCTTGTTTTCTTTTCCTTCCCAGTTAACAATTTTCAATCCAGTTCCACAGAAAAACCCCACAAATCAAATCCCTTAAAAATTAAGTTTAAATCACAAAATCCACCTACCCCATTTCACAAAACCAAAAAATCAACAACAAAACCCCATAAAAAAGCTAAAAAAGGACGCTTTTTTTTTTTGAAAAAAAAGGAATGAACTTACAATTGGGCATCTTTTGCTTGGAACAAGAAGGACAAAACCAAGATCCTTTAGGGACAGCAACAAGAATAGGTCTCAAGCAAAACAAATGAAACCCTTTATCACAATTATCACAAAGAAGTAGCTCTCCTGGTGACTCTCCTGACCCACATTTTTCACAGTAAACATCACTGTAATCAGCAGCAGCAGCAGCTTTGGATCTAGATATTGGCTTTGGAGCTTGACTTCTCTTGCTTCTCAGTGCCATTATTGCTGTCGAGGAGGGTTTTCATGTGGGTTTTTTAAGGGTGGAGTTCGGAGACACTGAGAGTGTTTGGCGGGTTTTTTTGATTTCGCGGGAAATGGGGTTTTGGCGCGCGGGTGAGGTTTTCTGTTTTGGATCCTAGGAGGTTTTTGAGGATTGATATATTTTTGATATTATAATAATTTTTGTAATTGTTTAAAAAATAGGTGAAAAATATTTTTATTTTTATTTTTAAAAAATAAAAACATATTTTATTAAAAATATGATGAGATAATTTTTTGGGTGCAGAATAAATAAATAAAAATTTTTCATAAATAAAAAATATGTTATCTTAGTTTTACATAGAATCAAGGTTTGAAAAGTAATTATACATGAAATACAGTGTAAAAAATATGAATTATTGGTCAAATTAAATAATTTTTTTTTATAAATGGATAAAAAACAAAAATTATCATAATACTAAATATCTAAATATCTTTTTAAAAATATGATTGTTTTTAAAATGCAATTAGGTTTTTATAAATTATAATTTAAAATTGACTTTAATAAAAACATAAATTTTATTTACTTTTATCATGAAATTCCAAGAAGAAATTAAGATGATACTTAAAATTTATTTTAATAAAGCAAGTTTAAGCCTCGTATATCTTAATTTTATTATTGTTATGTAATGTGAGAAGGCTTGTATAGCAGGCTTTTTAAGAATTTTCATTGAAGAATTCTTGGAAAAAAAGGAGATTAAATATAAAACATAAAAATTAAATTTTCAACATCAATTTAAATGGATTTATTTATTATTAAAATGGAGGTTTATGAGGGTAGATGCTTTATTTATTTATTTTCTTTTTCAAAACAATGTAGCTGTAGCCGGGGACATGTCATTCGGATGGAGCAAATGACATGTAGTGATAAAATGGGCCTTTGACTTGATGACTTGTGTGCTATTGGGCTCAGGTTTCTAGCTATGGTATTATTGGTTTGAGTTTATGGATCTCGGCTCGTTTTGTCAATATTTTTTTTTCTTGATTTTTAAAATCTTGTTTTATGCTTGCCAAGAAAAACACATTTTTTGTTAATTAATTTTTTTTCCATAAATAACGTATTTCTTAGAAAAACCAAACCCACCCACCTAAAAAAATTCAAAAATTACACAAATAATAGTATTATAAATTATTAAAATGCTCAAATTACAAAACAGGACTCCTTTCCTGCGACAACAAAAAGGGAGGAAAAAGAAAACGTTGAGATAGCTTCACTCAATTCTGCGAGAACATGTGCTTACGAGCGCTGTTGCTGCTGGGTTGGGACATGTGGCTCTTAAGAGTATGATCCTCAAATTATTTGCTCAACGATCGAGTCAGAGCTTACCTTTTGCTTGTTATTTTGTGAGATATGATCTGCAAAGAGTTGCTAATTTGCTGTGCAAGGAGCTGGAACAAAGCTGACAAGGATTGAAGGTGAAATGTAATGAAACTTTGACGATTGATAATGTTTCTGATTTGTAATTCAGTGTCGAAGCATGATTAGGTTCAAGAACATATAAGAAGCAATCTGTTTTTTTCTCTGATTATCTCCGAAACCTGTTTGTTCTCTCTATCCGATGGTTATTGCTACAATTCATGACATGCAGGACAAAGTGTATACTGCAAGACCTTGCGTCTTTTCACGGGTGAAGGGGAGAGCATATATAAGACTCCCCACCTTTTGTTTTGTTTTTCTGTCCCTGTAAGCAGGCCTGTAACAAAAAAGGGTTTCAGGGTAGGCGTGCATGAGGGGCTGTCTAGTGATTAAAATGCTGCTTGGGAATGTGGTATTTGAAAGGTTTGGGTGTTCAAATTTTTTTTTATTTTATTCATGTCATTTTTTAATCTGCATGTTTTTTAGATTATACTATATTTAAAAGATTCATCTTAATTTATTTAATTTTTTTAAATTGATGTTTTCTATATTTTTTCCTTGAAATTTTACTCTCTTTTTTTTTTTTACGGTTTTCATTGAATTAGATTAGCACCGAATTATTTGATAATTCAAAATTTCAAATAAGTTGAGGTGTGTTTATTTTTGTTGTTTTTTTATCAATTTATTTATTATTTTTGTTTTTTATATTATTTAAATTACTATTTAAACTAATGACTTGAGACTTGAATTTATCATCTCTTTGAATCATTAATTTGGTCTGACGCGATCAAATTTTCTGTTGAACTTATACCTGTAATATTAGTTAATAAATACATTTATTAAATTATGTATATTATTTATTTGAGATATATTTTCATCTAGTTATAAGAAATTTATATTTGACTATTCAAAATCAATTATTATGGCAATTCGACTACATTTCTTCTCCAGACGGCCTGAGAATTATGAATCAATGCAAAGTAATTGCTATGCCGTATTAGTACTTAGTTGCATCCGAGAAATAGGCTAAGGGAGAATTAGAATTTGATCGATATCTGTATTACGAAGACATATTATAGCTGAACTAGGTGATGTGAATAAATCTTTAAAACTAGCTATGCTCTTCTCATCTGCTACTCTGGTGGACTAATTAATTAATTAAAAAGAAGGGCTAGACACTTTTTAAATATTACTCATATAGCCTAGCAAGTTTGACATTGTTTCATTTTCACATTGACAAGAATTTTTTATCCTTTTCAATTATTCACCGAGTAATTAAAGATCTCTAAAATGATCTGTTCCCAAGAAACAGAAATAATTTACGCACCAGAAGGACAAGAATGGTGGAATGATGACCATTTTATATACCTCTTGGAGACAGAATATCACACACTCTTCTATATATATATATATATATATATATTGAAGGTTGCGTTGAGAATAATCGAAGAAGAAGAGAGGAGAGGAGCGTGAAATGGACAAAAAACACCAAGGAACCAAAAAGAAAGGAGAAGGGACGTGGAAAGGATAAAAAGAGGTGCGATTAAGTGTTCCATACAGTTGCTTTACTAGCCAGAAATGAACAATTACTAACTCCTTTACTTGCGTTTGTTGTTCCCATATTGTAAAAGACAAACGCTAAAAAGAGAGGAAACATGGCATTGGCTCTGCATCTAGCCTCTGTCTTTCGACCTTTTTTTTATTATTATTAATATAGATATTCAATTAATTTGTGCATAGCTTACTTTTATAGATTTTGAAATACAAGTCTCTAATAATTTTAAAATTTTTAGAATTTAAATAAATTATCTTTGAAAAACAGACCTAGTATCTGAACTAATTGAATTTACCTATTTACATTTTCTATTTCTTAATTCTTTTCCTGGGAAGAAGAAAATGTTAATTCGATAAAACATTAATGACCATTCACAAGCATTCTATTCCATAGATTCCCTTCTAAAATATATGGATAAAGGCAAAAATATTATTTTATAATAATAATAATAATAATAATTATATTTATTAATATATGTGTTTGTATCAGTTTGTCAGCACTCCCTTAATTAATCTTATAAGTTCTAAAATTAATAATTATATAAGTTTTTAGTAACTAAACTCTAAAATGTAAAATAAAATAATATAAAACTGGTAAGATTAAAGGTAAGTGGCCTTCCATTTTCCTTTTATAATTATTATTATTATAGAATAATGTAGCTAGCAAGGAGCAACATAAAAGGTAAGATCAAATAAATATATCAGTAATTTTGTTTACTTTCTCTCCTGTTTCTTAAATAAAATGTATTATCTTTTTGTAAAGGTTTTTTTTGTGGACAAAGAAAGGATGAAAGTTTTTCAAATGCCTCGTTAGCTGGGTATTGTAGGAAAAGGAAAAATATGAATAAGCTTTGTCTCAAAAAATATTGGACCAATAATTTAAAAGGTTTTTTTTTAAAAGGAAAGAATTAATGAACTCAAACTTGCTAGGCTATATAAGAAATATTAAATATGAAGAAGTCTAGTCTTTAGACAGTCATAATAATGACTTCACAAGCGTGGTAGGTGAGAAAAGCCTTGCCACTTACCAAGATTTTTTCACTTCACCTAGCTAGTTCGGCTACAACTTATGTTATGTGTGTGGGCACAAATGGACAGTGGCAGCCATGATTGGTGGCAGCCATAATTGATGCCAGCCATAGTTGGTGGCAACCATGGTTGACATGGATATAGTCAAATGATGGGTGCCTAACTTGCCCACCATTGTTGAACAATTGTCTCCCTCCTCAGCTATAAATAGAGGGTGCATTGATAGCTGAGATATAATATGAGATAGAGAGAAACACAGAGAGAGAGCTAAGGGTGAGAGTTGAGTTGAGTAGAGAAGTTTTCTCCTCCTCCTTGTTTTCTTGTTTGTATTGCTTTTGAGCTTGATTAATACAAACCAGTAGCTCCGTGGAGTAGGCAAGTTGCCGAACCACGTAAATTTGTGTGTGTTTGAATGTTTGGATCCCCTAACAACTGGTATCAGAGCTTGTTCTTGAAAGTTCTTGAAAAAGAGGGTGTTTGATCCAAACTCAAAAATCAAAGTTCTCAAAACGTGTTTTTGAACATACCACCGTGAAGAGGACGACGAGAGGAATCCACTGGTGAAAACCCGGCGAAAATCCGACGTCCTGCATGCCCGCACGCGCCACCACCAGTACTGTCCACGCGCACAGACGCGCCGTACGCGCGTCACGCGTCTTCCTCGTCGTTTCCTGCAACTCGACTCTGCCACGTCAGCAGCCACGTCAGCCGTTCGACACAGTCAGCAGCCAAGTCACCTGCCACATCAGCCGTTCGACACGGTCAACAGCCACGTCACCAGACATGTCATCAGTCGTGTCACCACTGCCACGTCAGACGAAGATCTCTGTGGATCTGCCACGTCAGATTGGGTGACCCCCACATTGCCTATGTGTCTGACACGTCATCTAGCCATGTCAGCACAACTGGGTTTTGATCTGGTGTGGCGCAGCGACTATTCCTCCTGCCATGTGGCTTCATCTGCAGCGTCCAGTTATCTCAATTTTTTATTGTTTAAATCAGAGCCATTCGAAGTCCGATTTGGGTGATCTCAGTGTCGTTTCCAGCATTTTTGGCCATTCCGGACACATCTGTAAGGTCAGATTTTTTAGATTCAAATCCGAGAAAGAGTAAAAATGGCTGATGAAATAAAGGCTGTAGGAATTGAAAAATTTGATGGAACTGATTTTGGATATTGGAAAATGCAAATTGAAGATTATCTATATGGGAAGAAACTTCATCTTCCTCTGTTGGGGAGCAAGCCATAAAACATGTCAGAAGAAGATTGGCAAATACTTGATAGACAAGTCTTGGGCATTATCCGGCTATCATTGTCAAGAAGAGTTGCTCATAATGTTACAAAAGAGAAATCCACAGCAAGATTGATGAAAGCCTTGTCTGGGATGTATGAGAAGCCATCAGCAAATAACAAAGTGCACTTGATGAAGAAGCTGTTCAACCTGAAGATGACAGAAAGCACCTCTGTTACACAGCATCTTAATAATTTTAACACCATCACAAATCAATTGTCATCTGTTGAAATTGAGTTTGATGATGAGATCCGAGCACTTATTTTGCTAGCTTCACTTCCAAGCAGTTGGGAAGGTATGAGAACAGCCGTAAGCAACTCAGCTGGAAAATCCAAGTTAAAGTATGATGATATCCGAGACCTGATTTTAGCTGAAGAAGTACGAAGAAAAGACTCGGGTGAAAGCTCAAGTTCAGGTTCAGCTTTCAACATCAACACTCGAGGAAGGAGACAAGACAAAGGCTTATCCAGA
The DNA here is from genome assembly GCF_000495115.2 of Populus euphratica. Classification (NCBI taxonomy): domain Eukaryota; kingdom Viridiplantae; phylum Streptophyta; class Magnoliopsida; order Malpighiales; family Salicaceae; genus Populus; species Populus euphratica. The sequence continues at coordinate 493,699 of NW_011499865.1, forward strand.
GGTAGATCAAAATCCAGGTACAGAAGCAAAAGCAAGTTTGGACCTAGGAAGCAGGTTGAATGTTGGAATTGTGGCAAACCTGGTCATTTCATGAGGAGTTGCACAAAACCAAAGAAACCTGAAGCTGATTCTGTAAATGCCACTACAAACGAGGTACAAGATGCTTTGATCCTTGCTGTACATAGTCCTATTGATGATTGGGTTCTTGATTCTGGAGCTTTATTTCGCTGTACTCCACACCATGAAATGATGCAAAATTACACTGCTAGAAATTATGGGGTAGTCTATCTGGCCGATGGACAACCATTGGATATTGTGGGTATAGGAGATGTGCAAATCAAGACAATGAATGAATCTACATGGAACTTGTAAAATGTAAGGCATGTTCCTGAACTAAAGAAGAAGTTGATCTCGGTCGGACAACTTGATGATAGTGGCCATTCAATCCTTTTCTCTAGAGGAATGTGGAAGGTATCAAAAGGAGCAATGGTTTTGGCTCGTGGAAAGAAAACTGGCACACTGTATATGACCACAAGATCAACAGATATAATTGCCTCTACTGAAGCAAAAAATCAGGCGCAGCTATGGCATTGTAGACTCGGCCATATGAGTCAAAAGGGGATGAAGATACTTCAGTCAAAGGGAAAGCTGCCAGAGTTACAAAATGTTGATCTAGACATTTGTGAAAGCTGCGTTCTCGGAAAATAGAAGAAGCTCAGTTTCTTAAAGGTTGGCAGGACCTTAAGACCAAGAAAGCTAGAACTGGTGCACACAGATTTATGGGGACCAGCTCCAGTAGCATCTCTTGGAGGTTCTCGGTACTATGTGACTTTTATTGATTACTGCAGCAGGAAGGTATGGGTCTACTTTCTGAAAAATAAATATGATGTGTTTGACACATTCAAGAAATGGAAGGCTATGGTTGAGATTGAATCAGGTTTGAAGTTGAAATACTTACGATCTGATAATGGAGGAGAATACATTGATGGAGGTTTCAAGGAGTATTGCGCTGTCAACGGTATCAGAATGGAAAAGACAGTTCCAGGCACACCACAACAGAATGGCATTGCTGAACGAATGAACAGGACCATCAATGAACGAGCTAGAAGTATGAGGTTGCATTCTGGGTTACCTCAAACATTCTGGGCTGATGCAATTCATACTGTAGTTTACTTGATCAACCGTGGACCATCAGTACCTTTGGAGTTCAGACTGCCCGAGGAAGTCTGGAGAGGAAAAGAAGTACAGCTTTCTCACCTAAAAGTCTTTGGGTGTGTTTCCTATGTGCATGTAGACTCTGATGCTCGCAACAAGCTGGATGCCAAATCAAAGAAATGCTTCTTTATTGGCTATGGAGATGAAGAATTTGGATTTCGTTTTTGGGATGATCAGAACAGGAAGATTATCAGAAGCAGGAACGTGATCTTCAACGAGAAAGTTTTGTACAAAGACAAATCAAGTACAGAACTAGAGATAACTGATTCAGATACGAGTCCACAGAAATCTGAATTCATACAATTAGAAGGGCTTCCTGATGTTACCACTCAAGAGTTCATACAAGACAGTTCAAGCACTTCAATACCCACCACTTCTACACAGGATAGTGCAGAGCTAAGTGAACCAGCTATTCGCAGGTCTTCAAGGACTATAAAGCCTCCACAACGGTTCACACTTCTACTGAATTATATCTTGCTGACAGATGGTGGTGAACCATTAACTTATGAAGAATCCTTACAAGATGGAAACTCGAGCAAGTGGGAGTTAGCCATGAAGGACGAGATGGAGTCATTGCTGAAGAACAAGACTTGGGAGTTAACCAAACTGCCTGAAGGAAAGAAGGCCTTGCAAAACAAGTGGGTTTACAGAGTAAAGACCGAGCATGACAGAAGCAAACGGTTCAAAGCAAGACTTGTTGTAAAAGGGTTTCAGCAAAAGAAAGAGATCGACTATTCTGAGATATTTTCTCCAGTTGTGAAGCTTACAACAATCAGAGTTGTTCTGGGGATAGTAGCTGCAGAAAATTTATATCTTGAACAATTAGATGTAAAAACAGCATTTCTTCATGGAGAATTGGAGGAAGATATTTACATGCAACAACCAGAGGGGTTCGCAATACCAGGAAAGGAGAGTCAAGTTTGCAAACTAAAGAAGAGCCTATATGGTTTGAAGCAAGCTCCAAGACAGTGGTACAAGAAGTTTGATAACTTCATATGTAGTACGGGATACACAAAATGTCAGGCTGATCATTGTTGCTATGTCAAACATTTTGACAACTCCTATATTATTCTACTGCTATATGTGGATGATATGTTAATTGCAGGTTCCAGCATGGAAGAGATTGACAAGCTAAAGCAACAGTTGTCAAAACAGTTTGAAATGAAGGATCTGAGAGCTGCTAAACAAATACTTGGCATGAGAATCATCAGAGACAAAGACAAAGGCATACTAAAGCTTTCACAGGCAGAGTATGTCAAGAAGGTTCTCAGCAGGTTTAGTATGGATAATGCTAAGCCAGTATGTACACCTCTAGGGAATCATTTCAAGCTCAGTAGAGACCAGTCACCAAAAACTGAGCTAGAACGTGGATACATGGACCAGCTCCCATACGCCTCAGCTATCGGCTCCTTGATGTATGCCATGGTCTGTACTAGACCAGACATTGCCGATGCAGTGGGAGTTGTAAGCCGATATATGAGCAATCCTGGAAAGCAGCATTGGGAGGCAGTGAAATGGATCATGAGGTACTTAAAAGGCTCATCGGAGACATGTCTTATTTTCACAGCTGGCGGTTTGAAACTTGAAGGCTTTGTAAATGCTGATCTAGCAGGAGATGTTGATAGCAGAAAGAGTACTACAGGTTATATATACACTTTAGGAGGCACTGCTGTTTCTTGGAGTTCTACCTTGCAAAAGATAGTTGCTCTTTCAACGACAGAAGCTGAATATGTTACAGTTTCAGAATCTGCAAAAGAGATAGTATGGCTACAGAGTTTCCTGCAAGAATTGGACAAGATGCATGGAAAAGGTACTTTGTATAGTGACAGTCAGAGTGCAATCTTCCTTGCCAAGAATCCAGCATTTCACTCCAGAACAAAGCACATACAGATCAAATATCACTTCATCAGGCAATTGCTCGACGATGAACAACTGTTACTTGAAAAGATCTGTGGAAGCAAGAATCCAGCCGACATGTTAACCAAAGGAGTTACTCTTGATAAACTGAAGCTGTGTAAAGCTTCAGTGGGTTTTGAAGATTAAAAGACAAACCTAACACCATTTGTGTCCAAGTGGGAGATTGTTATGTGTGTGGACACAAATGGACGGTGGCAGCCATAGTTGGTGACAGCCATGGTTGACATGGATATAGTCAAATGGTGGGTGCCTAACTTGCCCACCATTGTTGAACAATTGTCTCCCTCCTCAGCTATAAATAGAGGGTGCATTGATAGCTGAGATAGAATATGAGATAGAGAGAAACACAGAGAGAGAGCTAAGGGTGAGAGTTGAGTTGAGTAGAGAAGTTTTCTCCTCCTCCTTGTTTTCTTGTTTGTATTGCTTTTGAGCTTGATTAATACAAACCAGTAGCTCCGTGGAGTAGGCAAGTTGTCAAACCACGTAAATTTGTGTGTGTTTGAATGTTTGGATCCCCTAACAACTTAGCCTAGGAGTACTGATATCGATAATCTTCTAATTTTACATGAGTCTAGTTCTCAGATGCAATGCCATTCTAATAATACGGCATACCATGCAAGTTTGGAATTAACTCATAATTCATGAGATTGCCTTTACAAGCCAACAAACGCATAGCAAGCAAGCTGCTAGAGAGGCTGTGAAAAGCAATACAACCAATCTTTGGTGCGAACTTTATACAGGATGTTCACAGGGTAGTCTTTAATAACAAAGAAAGTGTCATGAAACTCAAAGTAAACATGATTATCACGAGCAAATTTTTAAACTGAGATAAGATTTTTTGTTATTTGGGGCACCACAAGAATGTTGTCAAGAACAAAGGATTTGGAAGGTGTTGATAAAGAGGGAGCACCAGTGTGAGTGATATCAGCTTGAATTTAATTAGTGTCAGTGCACTCCTTCACCACAGATATCAAGGTTGCTGATATTGTTCATGAGATGGTGTGTTGCTCTTGAATCAGGATGCCATTCTAAGGAAGATGCTTCTTGTTGTTGATAGAAATGAGCTTGTGCATTGCGATGACGAGGCGGCGGCAAGAAGAGAGGATCATGCCGTTTATGGCATCTAGATAAAGTATGTCCAAACATGTCACATGATTGATACCATATTTTGAAATGATAAATAATTCGGTAAAACCGACATCGAATCATAAAAAAATTAATTATATAAATTATAAATAATAATAATATAACAACAATAAATCCATAACAATAACAATATTAATACTAATAATAATAAAAAAAAAAAGATGAAGAAGAAGATGAGAGTTTTGAGATTGAATATTAATATAAAGATTAAACAATGATAACAACAAACATTAAAGTTAGAAAATCTACTAATGACATGTCAAACAAGTATAATATAAATTTTTATTATTCAAATGAAAATCACATATGAAAGAGGTTCTAATTAGATTAAAAATTATTAATATGATTATATTAGTTAATTTATTCAAATAATACTAATACTTATAAATATTATCAGTTATTTATAATTATAATTTATATTAATACAGCTGTATTAACATAAATTATAATCGCACCTAACAAAAGAATTGTGTTCCATACAGGTGCTGTCCTAACAAAAGAATGATTACACCTCTTGCCTCTTTTTAAGAAGAAGATATAATCTACTTCTTTACTTGCAATTGTTATTGTCATACAGTGAGAGAAAATACAAACATGGATATTTTCCTGTTGTGTCGAAAGCTTTCACTTTTGTAAAAATTCTTTTCTTGAAGAGAGCAAGGGTATAAAGTAACAGTATTGGTTTGCTAGTCCTACATATACAAACTTCAAAAACCGTAACATCAATCAATGAGATTTCAACTTTCAATTTCTCTTTCCGACTATATATTCTCTCTCAGCTAAGTTATCATAGTTCGCGGCGAGACTTTAACAAGCATCAGCTTATAAAGAGGGAAATGCATATTAATTTCTGGAATGATATTAGCTAAATTTCATCTGTCAACTTTTGTTTTAATATGTTATTCATTTTCTTTTGTACATATCGGATATTGTACACAGCTTTACATTTTTTGATCTGATGTTGCAGTTTTGTTTCAGTTGTGTTTAATTTGATTGTTTCAATTCATATATATATATATATATATATATATAGAGGACGATACAGATGGAGGCACTGTTACCAAGTTTGAAGAAACTGTGGAATGAATGGCAGCTGCAAGCATTGGTTTTGCTTAGCCTCTTACTCCAAGTAATACTCATCCTTCTCGGCAATCGTAGGAAGTCTATTAACAAAATTTGGATCAAGATTATTGTGTGGCCTGCTTACTTACTCGTAGATTTAATAGCAACAACTGCACTTGGTATCCTCACAAATCGATTTTCTTATCATTCTGGACCTTTGGATGCACAACTCGAGCTAACAGCATTTTGGGCACCTTTTCTCTTACTGCACTTGGGTGGGCCTGACACAATCACCGCGTATTCTGTGGAGGACAACGAGTTATGGTCAAGGAACTTGCTTCAACTGGTCGGCCAGACAGGATTTGCATTTTACATCCTGTCCGCAGGGTGGACAGGGTCCCGCATTTCATTTCTAACAATTCCAATAATGGTGGCAGGGCTGATTTGCTAGGATGCTGGCATGCAAACCCGACAAGATAAAAGATAAGAGACCGGATAAAATGAGAAATGGAACACACAAGAATTTACGTGGTTCACCCAATTGGGCTACGTCCACAGACAAGTATAGAAGGATTTTACTAAGTAATATGGGAATTACAACCTCTCTCGAATAATAGGAGAACAACTAAGAATCTCTCTATTATTAGGAGAAAACACCTCACTTACTCTATCACAAATACCTCACAATTTTGTGGGATTACTCTCTCTTCACTCTCTTCTTCTTCTCTCTATTTTGGTGTGCATATAGGCTTGAATGCATTGCCTATTTATAGGCAAGAGTGAGGGTATAATGATCATAAATTTAGGAGGAATATATGCCTAACAACTCATCCTCCACTCATACTCCACCAATTACAACTCATCTCCCACTCAAATCCCATCAATTATGCCACCTAATTAAATGGCTTTACATTCTCCCACTTGAAGACTTTGATGAGTTAATCAAGTCTTCACACTTGATCTTTTGTGATTCTTCTATCATTTCTATACTTGTCATCTTCATGCTGCTTACGTTTCTGCTAGGCCGTAAGAGGATCTGCACCATATATACTTATCAGTGTTGACCGGTTTCGTCAAAGCATCTGCTGGGTTTTCCTTTGTGTGAATCTTCTGAAAATCCACACTTCCATCTTCCACCACTTCACGAACAAAGTGATACTGAACATCGATGTGTTTTATTCTTGAATGAAACACTGGATTCCTTGTAATATGCAAGGCACTTTGACTATCACAATACAAAAGAATATTCTCTTGTTTGTGCCCGAGCTCCTTCATAAGTTTCTTCATCCAAATTGCTTCTTTACAAGCTTGTGTAGCTGCCATGTACTCAGCTTCTGTTGTGGATAACGCTACAACAGTCTGTAGTTTAGAGACCCAGCTCACAGCTCCTCTTGCAATTATGAACACATAACCTGTAGTGGACTTTCTTTTCTCAAGGTCACCAGCAAAATCTGAATCAACATAATCTCTGATAGTAAATTCTAATCCTCCATAACATAATGCAGCATCTAAGGTACCCTTGATATATCTCAAGATCCTCTTAATAGTATTCCAATGCTCTCTACCAGGATTTGCCATGTATCGACTAACTGCTCCCACTGCTTGTGCAATGTCTGGTCTTGTACATATCATGGCAAACATTAAACTTCCCACTGCTGATGCATACGGTACTCGAGACATCTCCATCCTCTCTGCTTCATTGCTAGGAGACATACTTGAGGATAATTTGAAGTTAATAGGAAGTGGGGTGGAAATTGGCTTACAATCTTGCATGTTGAAGCGTCGCAAGATCTTCTTTAAATAATTCTTCTGAGAAAGCCAAATCTTCCTCTTACTTCTGTCTTGGTAAATTTGCATCCCTAGAATCTTGTTTGCTAGTCCCAGGTCCTTCATATCAAACTCCCTAGCCAACTGTGCCTTCAATTCTTGGACTCGATCTTTGTTGGGGCCTATCACCAACATGTCATCCACGTACAACAACAAAATGATGAAATCTTCTTCAAACCTCTTGTAATACGTACAATGGTCTGAACTGAGTCTGTTGTACCCAAGGCTAATTATAAAGGAATCAAATCTCTTATACCAACACCTCGGCGCCTGTTTGAGACCGTATAGAGATTTGTTCAACCTGCAAACCAAGTTCTCCTTGCCTGTTTCAGCAAAACCCTCTGGTTGGAGCATATAAATTTCTTCTTCAAGTGCTCCATGAAGAAATGCAGTTTTCACGTCTAACTGCTCCAAGTGAAGATCAAATATAGCACACATTGCCAAGACTACTCTGATTGTCGTAAGTCGTACCACCGGAGAAAATATCTCATTGAAGTCTATTCCTTCTTTCTGAGCATATCCTTTCACCGCCAATCTCGCACGATACCGCTCCACTTGATCATTGCCATCACGTTTTATCTTGTAAATCCATTTCTTGCCAATGGCCTTTCTTCCTTGTGGTAGCGGAACAAGATCCCAAGTATTATTCTTGTGCAGAGCTTCAATCTCCTCTTGCATTGCTGTCATCCACATAGATACATCTGTGCTTTTGATAGCCTCATGGAAAGTTGATGGCTCTCCATCCTCTGTTAGAAGACAGTATGCAATGTTACTTTCAGTAACATATTCTGAGTGCCAAGCTAGTGGTCTTCTTTCACGAGTTGACCGCCGAACTTTAGGAGTTTCAGACTCTATTTGTTCTTGCTCTTCATGCTCTGGTACAGCTTCAGAAGAAGCATGATTATGAGTATTTTCTACATGGACTGCTGTAGTCTCCTTTAGAATGCTATTATGTTCTTCCATTTGCATTTTACCTTCTGCAAATATGACATCTCTACTGATCACTACCTTGTGGGCAGTGGGATCCCACAAGCGATACCCCTTCACTCCATCAGCATATCCCAAAAATATACATTTTCTGGATTTTGAATCCAGCTTGCTAACTTCTTGTGTATTGTACATCACGTACACAGGACTTCCAAATATATGCAATCGAGAATAATCAGCTGGTTTTCTAGTCCACATCTCCATCGGTGTCTTCAGCTCAATTGAGGTTGATGGAGATCGATTTATCACATAATAGGCGATATTGACTGCTTCTGCCCAGAATGACTTTCCTAGACCTGCAGCCTTCAACATTGCTCTTGTTCTTTCTAATAGAGTTATGTTCATCCGCTCTGCCACTCCATTTTGTTGTGGAGTGTATGCCGTTGTGAACTGCCTTTTGATACCTTCATGTTGACAAAAGTTATCAAATTCATCACTGGTATATTCTCCTCCATTGTCAGTCCTCAAACACTTGATCTTCTTTTCAGATTCAAGTTCCACCCGCGCTTTGAAAGTTTTAAAGACTATAAGCACATCTGCCTTCCTTCTAATTGGATACACCCAACATCTCTTGGAGAAGTCATCTATGAATGATACAAAGTATCTTGCTCCTCCCAAGGATACAACCGGTGCTTGCCAAACATCAGAGTGAATCAGGTCTAAGATGCATTTGCTCTTAGTTGTAGATGTGCCAAACTTCAACCTGTGTTGTTTACTTGTAACACAGTGCTCACAAAAAGGTAAAGTAACCTTTGTAAGCCTAGGGAGTAACTTCTGATCAGAGAGAACTTTTAAACCTTTTTCTGACATGTGACCTAGTTTTTGATGCCACATCATCGTCTTCTCTTCTGCAGGGCTGGCTGATGCGATTGACGCTTCTGCCTCATGATGTGTTTCTCCCATTAATGCAAATACATTTGCAACTGTCTTTCTTGCCTTTAAAACCACCAGCGCTCCTTTGATGATTTTCATGATTCCATTTTCTGTTCGGATCTTACAGCCAAGACTATCAAATTGTCCTATGGACAAAAGATTCTTCTTTAAGTCTTTCACATGTCGCACTTCTGAAATAGTATGAATTAAGCCATCATACATCTTCAATTTGATGGTGCCAATGCCAACAATCTCTAAAGCATGATTATCACCCATGAACACTTTGCCTCCAGAGATAGGTTTATATGTATGGAACCAATCTCGATTAGGAGTCATATGCCATATTGCTCCTGAATCCATTAGCCAGACCTCAGTGAGCTCTTCTGTATCTGTAGAGATTGTCGCTGCTTCACTATATAAAACATCTCCATCTTCTGAGGTGCTCGCAACACACCCTTGAGATTTTGATGACTCTGCAGAATTCTCTATACCCTTTTTAAACCAACAATCCTTTTTGAAGTGCCCCTTTTTGCCACAGTTGTAGCATTTCACAGCCTTCTTACTTCTTGATTTGGACCTCCTCTGCCTTTGACTCCCACTAGAGCCACGCTCCGTTGATCTTCCTCTTGACACCAACAATGCCTCTGCTTGGTTTGAACTATTTCTGTCTCCTTTGTTTTTGCGCCTATTTTCTTCTTCCAAGATAGCGGCTGCAACATCATCGAAGACTAGATAATCTGAGAGAATATTATTTGTCAAGTTGATAATGAGCTGATCATACGAATCAGGAAGACTTTGAAGTAGAAGCTCTGCACGTTCATTTTCCTCTATTTGCTGACCCAATGTAGTGAGTTGTGAAAATAGAGTTCTTATTGTGTTGATATGGTCAGTCACCGATGTGGTCTGCCATTCGAAGGGTATAAAGTCTCCGCTTTAAGAAAATCTTATTGTGCAAAGACTTGGACTCGTATAGCTTTGTTAGAGTCTCTCATATCTCCTTAGCTGTTTTCTTCTCCGCCACACTTGATAATACTTCATCGGCTAATGCTAAATGTATGTTAGCAATAGCATTGTCATCCATCTCATTCCATTTTGCATCATCAGTGATCTCCGCGGGCCGCTCCCCAATTGCTGCCAAGCAATTGTCTTTCCTTAAAATTGTCTTGATTCTCATTTTCCACAATGAGAAATTGCTCCCACTAAACCTCTCAATCTCGTACTTTACTGTCATTGTATTCACCAAGATCTATTCAGCTATCACCGTTTCACAGATCTGTAACGTATATAGAAATAGTATCGTGTGAATAATACTTAACTAAGTAAGTTCCCAGGAAAGATTGGAGGGGTCACAAACGGTCCCGCTTAAAACCCAATCTCCTTAGACAGAACTTCCTAGACTGTATTTAATCACCGCACTGACTTTCTATATACGCCAACAGCAACGTATGTGAACAGTACCGTATGGATGAATAGTGCCGTATAGGTGAATAGTGTCGTATACGTGAATAGTACTCGTAGACACGAATAACTTTTGTGTATTAACAACACCAACCAGGAGGCTCTGATACCACTGTTAGGATGCTGGCATGCAAACCCGACAAGATAAAAGATAAGAGACCGGATAAAATGAGAAATGGAACACACAAGAATTTACGTGGTTCACCCAATTGGGCTACGTCCACAGACAAGTATAGAAGGATTTTACTAAGTAATATGGGAATTACAACCTCTCTCGAATAATAGGAGAACAACTAAGAATCTCTCTATTATTAGGAGAAAACACCTCACTTACTCTATCACAAATACCTCACAATTTTGTGGGATTACTCTCTCTTCACTCTCTTCTTCTTCTCTCTATTTTGGTGTGCATATAGACTTGAATACATTGCCTATTTATAGGCAAGAGTGAGGGTATAATGATCATAAATTTAGGAGGAATATATGCCTAACAACTCATCCTCCACTCATACTCCACCAATTACAACTCATCTCCCACTCAAATCCCATCAATTATGCCACCTAATTAAATGGCTTTACATGATTAAGTATGGAGAAAGAACATGGGTCCTGTGGTCTGCAAGCTCCGAGCAGCGTAGTAAAGCTTCAACATCCCCTCATCATAGTATGTTTGAGTCTATCTCTGATTTTCAAGATTATTCTAATATTTCTGATGATAAATTGCTTCAAGTCTCCTACGGGATGTTGGAGATGGCTAAGTGTCTCTTCGGAGGTGTTCCAATAACTGCAAGAGAAACGTCCATTTTGCCTAACCATCAAGAAGCGACCTCAAATCCCTTGAAGAAAATATATCCTAAAGATGCTTTTAAGGTAACTGAAATGCAGCTTGGATTTATGTATGACCTGCTGTATACGAAGGCACTAGTGTCCTACACCCCCTGTGGAATTGTCTTGCGGCTCACCAGTTTTCTGCTCACCAGCATTGTGCTGGTGTTATTTTCTTTGGCCCCCCACAACGTACATAAGTACTCAAAGGTCGATCTTTGCATTACTTTTTCATTGCTTGTTGTGGCAATGGTTTTGGAGCTTTATGCGGCACTTGCATTCCTTTTCTCAGACCGTACTCTTGTCTGGATGAGAAAACATAATTTCCCTAGCCTCTCACGATACATTACTTCTCTCGTAATACATAGAAATCATAGATGGTCAAATTACATGGGTCAGTTCAATTTGCTAAGCTACTTCTTCAACGAAAAACCCATGGGTTTTCGTGGAATCTTAGAGCTCTTGAAAATCAACGAAAAGCTAGAAAAACAACGATATGCTACTTATCCTCAAGTCCCAGAGGATTTGAAGGAATGGTTAGTCATGCATTCCATTAAATTTAGGGATATGTTAAAGAAGGGTCCAGAGGATGTTAAACTTATGTCCAGGAGTGCGAGAGGAGCTGCAACGTTGGAATCTTTCTTGCCCAATGCAGATGATCAGACCATTCTGTTCATGAGTTGTTTTACAGAGTTTCATCAAACAATCATTATTTGGCACATTGCTACAGAACTCTGCTATCACCTAGATCATGACTATTTCACCCAAAAAGAAATCAGACCATCCAGTAGTGCAGAAACTGCTGTATTGAACTGGAAAATGAGCAAGCGCATCTCCAGATATATGATGTATCTCCTCGCCATTTCACCTGAAACGTTGCCATCCAGCGGGGAAATCGGTCATGTCAACTTTAACCGCACTTGTGACGAGGGCAGGAAAGAAATTGCATTATTTGATAAAGTCGGCATCCAGAGAGAGAGAAAACACAAGATTAGAATCGAGGCCTCCAAATGGTTGCATGAGCGGCACAAAGATTCAATTACCGAAAAAAGCCAAATCTTGAAACAATTGAATGGATCTCTTCTATCCTTGGGGTGCCTGCTTGCTAAACATCTGATAGAGAGCATGCGGGATAGGCCTGAAGAAGAGGTGAGCATCCGTTTAGTCTTTTTTTCATTTTAGTGTCCCTTGTTTCCCTTTAGCTTGTAATTTATTATTTCTTCACGTACATGTTGTCAGCGTATGGAGAGAAAATGGAACGCCATTGCCGGATGCTTGTTCGAATTTCTTGTCTATGCTGGAAGACAAAGCAGTGGAAATCAGCACGCACAACAACTTAGACAAGGTGGAGAGTTTCTCACTCATTTCTGGCTTCTCTTCGAGGAGCTGACGTTTCTCGATTATTCCCCTACATCGCCAACAACGACTAGCTAAGATGAAGAGGAGTTGATTTAAAATAACCATCTCTTTCCTGGGGAAAGACTGCATGCTTGCGAAAGAGAAACTACGCTTGTTGACGTTTTAAATATGATATATGCTTGGTAAACTTCTAGTTATGAACAGGAGATATCCTTTTCTTCTTCAAATCTACTTTTTTTTGTGGCCTAAACTCCCAATCAAATTCATATTTCATAAGCTGTTTTTGAGAGCTTTAATTGGGAATCTTATTTAACAAATACATGACAGTTTTTATAATGTATATATCAATCAATAATTTAACATAATCTTGATTATATATAATAAAATACGATTATTCCGTTTCCTACAACATTTTATGATGTTGTACTTAATATTGTGTATTGAACATACATATCATGTTTTTTAAAAAGATATGATCATTCATGATAAAATAACAATTAAATTTTATTATAGTGAAAATACTTTTTATTTTTTAATTAATATGAGTGTCCGGACCAGTTTACGTATATTTTAACTAATTTTATATGTTTTAAAGTTAATAACAATATAAACTTTCAATAACTCTGAGATTTATGGGATTTGAACTGGTGATCTCAAGAAAACAAATGTAAAACCTGACTCGTTAAGTTACACCCCTCAAAATTAAATTAAAATACTTATTAATATCCCATAAAATGACTTATCAATAGTTCTAACAATGCTTTTTTCATAAATTTCATAAATTTCTAGACACTTTTAGTTTTGGAAAATTAAAACATGCTTAATGTTATTTATTATATTCATTCCTCCAATACCTTTTGTAATATTTATGGAAATACTTTTCATTAACATTTCTAATGCAAGTAATAATAGCAGGTTTCTCAACTTAAAGTGTTAAATCAATATCTTAAACACATAGGTGAAATGAGACTTTAAATATTGGTTTAGATTAAGAATACAAATATAGAGAAATAATAATAAATACTTCAAAGATTAATAAAAATATTTAAACATTAATACTTTAAATAAAATTTTAAATACACAGTAAAAATTTTAAAAAATAATTTATATAAATAATAAATGTATACTATGTTCTCTTTGGACCGTGAAGTGATATATAAAATAACTATAATAATCTTAATAAAATTTGACAATATTTAGTAATTATATATGCATTAAGTAGATGCATTTACTATCTTTGAATATATTAACAAAATTGATAGCAAATCTTTATTATTAACAATTATGTTCATTAATCATAATAACATGTAGCCAACCTTTGGATAATCTTAAAATGTCTTATAACAATGAACTTTGATTTTATTAATATCAAAATTAATGATCACTAATTAGAAAAGAAAAAACTATACAATTCAAAACTTTTTTTGTTTTAAGCATTTGACCACTTTGATGATTAATAAATCATTGAATTCAAAATTGTAAATATAATACTCGAACATAAATATTACTATAACTTATAGTCATGATTTATCATGCTCTTAATTTTATATTTATTAATTATGCTTATATACATATAACCAATAATTATTTATTACCTCACATCCAAGTTCTTTGTTCCAAAATAATTTGCTTCACTAATCTGTACAATAAAAATTTTGATTATTCAATCTTATTCCTAGTGTGATATATATATATATATATATAATATTTCCTAATGAAACTTGTAAATTATAATTACAAGACCTTCGACCTCCCGTAATATTATACTTTTTATTCCAGGAATCCTTCACGGGCTATGAACCCTAGTTCAGATCGGTTTTGTGATAGTAGCACAAGCAAAATTATGCATTTAGTATTGTCTATCTATGATAAACTATAAGCTTTGGTGATTGAATACTACCACACGCCGACAAATCATAAAATTGCAGTTTAAGCGTAGTTTTTTTATATTCAATACGTTCACATCAAGTTAATTATTTAATTAAATACTTTATCTATCATCAATTATGAAAATATAAACAATAATATTTCCCAAGAATTATTTATATATAAAATTATTATGATGGACAATGAAAGAATAAAATAAAATCCCTCAATTAAAATATCTAGGATTCATAAGATATTGGGAGAAACAATAATCTTTGAATAGAAAAAACATAAGTTCCTAAAACTAAAGCTCTTACGCCACAAGTTAGCAATTCTTGAATTCTTAAACATGAAAAAATCAAATATATAAATTATAATGCTCTTGATATTATATCTTCATGATTTTCATATTTAAATAATTATTTGAAAAAAATTATACTTTATTCCATAACAAGTCATTTAAGATAATAAATTCTAAATGTGAATTGATAAAGAAAAATATCTTCTCTTATAATTCTCAATTATTTTTACTTATGTTCTGATAGGGAAAAAAGGTACAATTATAGATAAGAGAGGACTAGTTTTCTGAATAAATTAACATGTTATATATTATTTTATACATTCATCATGTATGTAGTTATTAAATAAAAAATTACTTTTTAAAATTGACTAATAGGATTTTAATATTAATTTTTATTAAAAATTCTAAGAACTCATTATCTCTTTCATCTGCACCAAATCTAACAAGGTTGACATTGTTTCATCCCCCCATCAATAAGGATTTTTTGTCCTTTTCAATTATTCACCAAAGAATTAAAGATCTCTCGAAGAGTTTCATCAATTGATCTGTGATCAAAAGAAAGAGAAATTTAATTTACGCACTAGCTGGACAAGAACAGTAAAATTATAATGACCATTCTATATACCTAAAAGAGAGAGAATATTTCACACACGCACACACTTAATTATGCATATTGAAGTTCTCGTGGTGAAGAAGAAGAAGAAGAAAAAGAAAAGAGAAGGAACCTGAAATGGAGAAAAACACATCAAGGTATTATAAAGAAAAAAAGAGGAGAGAATTAGGCAAAGTTTTTAAACCCGGTCAGTCTAAGGCCCAGGTTTCAAGTTTTGACCCGGTTACCGGATTTTGACCGGGTCAACTAGGTCAATTCTTATTTTAAAAAACATTTTAAATAGCATTATTTTAATAAATAAAAAAATAAAAATTAACGAGTTGTAACTAGAATTTTGACCAGGTCAACCCATCAGGTTGGCCAAGTCACACTGAATTATAACTTATCCTGTTTTTTCATTAATCCAGCCCAATTTTAATTCTAAATTGATTGGGTCTTAGATTGACCCGCTGGACCCGCGGGTTTCAAGACACTGGAATTAGGTGTTCCATGCAGGTGCTTTACTAGCCAACAAAAGAACAATTAATTATTCCTATTTTCCTCTGTTTAAAGTAGCATTTGCTTCTTTACTTGCCGTAAAAGGAAAGAAAAGCTAAAAAAAGGAAGCATGGGATTGGCTCTGCACCTAGCCTCTGGTCATTTGACATTATCCCTTTCCTTAATTCTTTACTTGGGGAGAAAAGAAAGCTAATTCTATAATGTTAATGACAAATCTCAAGCATTCTGGTCCGTCGGTTCCTGTTGAAAGGTATGGATCAAGGCTCCTGAAAATATTTTATAGTATTGTTACTCTTTTTTAAATACATATATCGATTGTTGCCCAAAAATCACGAATAAATAGAAAAGTGAGGGTAGATGTTTGATTTGATATGACAATTACAACTCAAGATAAACATGTAAACGTGTAATCAAACAAATCTAGCATGAGTTCTAAATAAATATATATTAACTTGCATAACATATAGAAAAATAATTGTAATATGCTTACAATATATATATATATATATATAGTTGCTGTAAAAAACAAAAGGTATATATATTTATGATGCTTACAATATATATATATATATATAAATTATACCTAAACAAAATTAATTTAAGATATTTACTTGTTGAAAGTCTTAAATGAGATTTTTGTTGTTATCAATAATAAAATTTTTATTCTTAAAATTTAATTGTTTCTCACTTGTTGTAATAATTTTATTAATAAATTTTTTAGGATTTCAATAACATTACTTTATTTAGTTAGAAATAAACTCAAATGAATTTGTGTTTAATATCTTTCTATAAAAACTAAATCTAAGATTTAGATTATAAGGAAAGTTAAAAAAAAACCCAAAAAAAACAAAAACACAAAGCTTCAAGTTGAAGAGAAAAGGATGGAAATTTAAGCAGAAGAAGAGTAAACTCTTTTGTAAGAAACAATTTTCTTCAGCCGTTTCATAGAGAGTTTTAGAAACCAAAACTGATGAAATTTTCTCAATTATCACCTTTAATTATTCTCCACAAAACCTAAATTATACTTGAATATTAATTCTTACTTTAAATACAATGTTTTTTAGCTTAAAAATTTATTCAAGCTTGCAAAAAATCCTTCTAGAAAATAATTGATCAAGAAAAAAAATAATTTTTCATAAATCATATCCAAGCTCAAATTTAAATTAAAAAATAATATTTTATTTTTAAAAAATTATTTTATAATAAACTCACACTTAAATTCAACTTGAAGCCCAAGCCAAGTCGCATGCATGGATTTGAGCCCGAACTTACTTTATTACTTTGTTTAAGACATTTTCTTTCTAAAAACTAACTTGAATGTTCTTTAAATTTAATTTTAACTTTTAACAATTCCACTATAAGGTAAGCTTATATTTTGGATAAAGGATTTTGGTTTTTCTTTAAAACATACCAACAAGGTTTATTTTACTTTCTTATTCACCTAAAATTTATTTAAATTATATTAATTTCACATGCTAAAGAATTTATGTTAGAAATTAAATTCCAACCAAGTTTTAATCTCAAAAGTAAATTAAACTCACTTTTAATTTGACTTTAAATATATTTATTGACCATGATTTTAAACAATATTTTCAACATATATAAAATAATGTAGCTTTACTTGAACCCTCACAGGATGGCATAGCATGCAAGTTAATTTGGAATTAATTCATAATTTTCATGGGACTGCCTTGTGAAAAAAGTGAAGAAGAAAGGAGGAGTAACATAACATCAACATTCAAGGACCATGAAGAGAATTATATGTTCCTCAAAGCATGTCAATAGGGAACTAGCATGCCTACTGACCTATCTAATTTTATTGTATAATTTTTTTATGCAAACTAGAAAGACCTTTTCTTAGATAAAGAAAGAGATTACATGCTTAATTCTTGTATTGTTGATGATATGTCCTATTTTTGCACAATAAGGTTATGAGAATCCACACGATACAACGCAATGGGTCGTATTCAGGAACAGAGCTAGGGGGAGGCAAGCAGGGACTTGAGCCCCTGCAAAACATTTTAATTTTTTATTTAATATTTAAATATAGAATAGTATGATATTTTTATTTTGAATAAATAAAATTTATAATAATATATCTTATTATATTAAGAAACATGATATGCAACTATAACTGAAACTAGTTTTAGCTCGATATTATTCGAGAGGTTTGAATTAGCTCGATCGTATTTCACAGAGGTGAAATAAAAGATAGGTTATATATCTCCTAAAATATTAATTCTTGTGATAGGTTCGTTCCTCGTAAAAAATACAGTGAAATCACCTTTCCTTTTCTTTCTCTGGATCTGCTACTAAGAAGGACAGTATCTTTGTATTTGTTTTCATCCAAAATATCACTCTCTTAATGGTATTCTGCTTACTAATAAAGCTCTCGGTTATTTGAAAAAAACGAAGGTGCTGTCATGGCAGAAGAACAATAAAACCTATTGCCTTTTTTTAAAAAGTAGATATAATTTTCATCTTTACTTTAATTTGCTATTTTCATGCAGTGAGAGCAAAATAAAACATAGATGTTTGCCTGTTGTGTTTAGAAGCTTTCCCTTTTATAAAAATTCTTTTCTTGAGGAGAGCAAGGGTATCAAGTACTGAAGACATTCGTTTGCCAGCTAGTTCTATACATATAAACTTCAAGAACCATAACATCAATCAACAAGGTTTCATCTTTCAATTTCTATTTCAGAATATTCTCTCTCAGCTAAATTATCATATTTCGCGGCGGAAATTTAACAAGCATCGTCTTACAAAGAGGTAAACGCATATTAATTTCTGGAATGATGTTAACTAAGTTCCATTAATTTGCATTCTACTAGGTGAACGCATATTGTCATCTTCGATTTTCTTTATGTTCATATGGAATATTTATTGAAGATACTTAATTATTTTCTATTTTTTGTTTCATGAATTAAAATGCATACATATCTACTTTACTTTTTTTTAATCTGATGTTGCAGTTCTGTTTCAATTGTTTGTAATTTGATTGTTTCAATGCATATATATAGGACGATACCGATGAAGGCACTCTATCCATGTTTGAAGAAACTGTGGAATGAATGGCAGCTACAAGCATTGGTCTTGCTTAGCCTCTTACTCCAAGTAACACTCATCCTTCTCGGCAATCGTAGGAAGTATACTAATAAAATTTGGATCAAGATTATAGTGTGGCCTGCTTACTTACTCGCAGATTTAATAGCAACAACTGCACTTGGTATCCTCACAAATCGATTCTCTTATCATTCTGGGCCTTTGGATGCACAACTAGAGCTAACGGCATTTTGGGCACCTTTTCTCTTGCTGCACTTGGGGGGGCCTGACACAATCACCGCGTATTCTGTGGAGGACAACGAGTTATGGTCAAGGAACTTGCTTCAACTGGTCGGCCAGACAGGATTTGCATTTTACATCCTTTCCGCAGGATGGACAGGGTCCCGCGTTTCATTTCTAACAATTCCAATGATGGTGGCAGGGCTGATTAAGTATGGAGAAAGAGCATGGGTCCTGTGGTCTGCAAGTTATGAGCAGCGTAGTAAAGCATCAGCATCCCCTCATCATAATGTTTTGCAGTCTATTTCTGAAGTTCAAGATTATTCTAATATTTCTGATGATAAATTACTTCAAGTCTCCTATGGGATGCTCGAGATGGCTAAGAGCCTCTTAGCAGGTGTTTCAACAACTGCAATAGAACCGTCCATATTGGCAAAGCATCAAGAAGTGACCTCAAATCTTTTGGAGAAAATATCTCCTAAAGATGCTTTTAAGGTAATTGAAATGCAGCTTGGATTTATGTATGACCTGCTGTATACGAAGGCTCTAGTGTCCTACACCCCCTGTGGAATTGTCTTGCGGCTCACCAGTTTTCTTCTTACCAGCGTTGTGCTGGTGTTATTTTCTTTGGCCCCCCACAACGTACATAAGTACTCAAAGGTCGATCTTTGCATTACTTTTTCTTTGCTTGTTGTGGCAATTGTTTTGGAGCTTTATGCGGCACTTGCATTCCTATTCTCAGACCGTACTCTTGTCTGGATGAGAAAACATAATTTCCCTAGCCTCTCACTATACATTACTTCTCTCCTAATACATAGAAATCATAGATGGTCAAATTACATGGGTCAATTCAATTTGCTAAGCTACTTCTGCAACGAAAAACCCATGGGTTTTCGTGGAATCTTAGAGCTCTTGAAAATCAACGAAAAGCTAGAAAAACAACGATATGCTACTTATCCTCAAGTCCCAGAGGATTTGAAGGAATGTTTAGTTATGCATTCCAAGAAATTTTGGTCTATAATTAAAGAAAGTCAGGGCACAGAAAGTATGATGGCACTTTCGTGGAGAGGATCTGTATCGTTGCGTTCTATGTTGCCCAAGGACACCGTTTATATATTAAGCACTGGAATAGAGTTACAGCAGACAATCATAGTTTGGCACATTGCTACAGAACTATGCTATCACCTAGATCATGATTATTTCACCCAAAAAGAAACCAGACCATCTGGCAGTGCAGAAACTGATGTCTTGAACTGGAAAATGAGCAAGCGCATCTCCAGATATATGATGTATCTCCTCGCCATTTCACCTGAAACGTTGCCAGCAAGTGGGGCAATCGGTCGGATCAACTTTGAAGGCACTTGTGATGAGGGCAGGAAAGAAATTGCATCATTTGAATCAAAGTTAGATGATCAAGTCTGCACCCAGAGAGAAAGAAAACATAAGATTAAAATCGAGGCTTCCAAATGGTTGTTCGAGCGGCACAAGGATTCAATTACCGGTGAAAATCAAATAGAGCAACAACTGAGTGGATCCCTTCTATCCTTGGGGTGCGTGCTTGCTAATCACCTGACAAACTGCTTGCAGACTAAGACTGAAAAAGAGGTGTCACCTACATATCTGTGTAATCTTCGTATTTAATTTCCCTTATTCCCCCCTTCTTTTTGCTTGTAATGTATTCCTTCTTCACGTATGTGCTGTCAGCGCATGGAGAAAAAATGGGACGCAATTGCCAGTTGCTGGCTTGAATTTCTATACCATGCCGGAAGACAAAGCAGCGGAAATCAGCACGCACAACAACTCAGACAAGGTGGAGAGTTTCTCACTCATATATGGCTTCTATATGAGGAGTTGACGCTTCTCGATAAATTGTCAACCGCAGAGGCGGACAGAAATGAGGGAGAACAAAAAGCTCTTTGAGAAAGTTTGGTCTTATCAAGCATTACTCTCCAGCGAGCTGGTGCATGTATGATCATGCAAGGCCTGTAAAGTTTGAATTACACCTGTCCTCAACGTGGCAAACAAAAACATTGACCATTTGTCACATGGCAAGAGAATCATAAAAACAACATCCGAATATTTCAACATATTGATTTTTACTGTGAAGCAGCTGCCCAAAAATGGACACTGCCTATCATTTTAATTATTTGTCTGTGTTGTGATATGCCTCAAATTAATTTTTTTGACTTTAAAAAAATATTTAAATATTATTGACGTATTTTCTAATAAAAAATAGATAATATTTATTTTAAATATTGATATGTTTATATATTTTATGATATTTATTTTTTAAATATTGAGACAAAAATATATCAAATTAACTTGTTAAATATGATACTTGAATTATAAGGTTATGATAACTATATAAAAAAATTATAAAAATTATAAAAAATAACTCCTAATCAATTCAATATTGAAAAAAAAATTAAAAATAAATATATTAAATTAAAAAAACAAAAAAAAACTAATCGAGTTAACCTGTTAAATCCATAATTTAGATTATGATATTGAGATAATTCTATATAAAATAAATTCAAAAGGATTATAAATCTCAATTTTCAACTAACTCGATGTTAAAAAATAAAATTAAAAAAAAAACTCAAATCAATTTAAATTAATATGTTAATCTCATGACTTGAATAATAAAATTAAAATAAATTTATAAAAATCAAATAAAAATATTATAAAACTCTATTTTTAATAGATTAAATGTTGAAAGTTAAATTTTAAAAAAAAATTAAGTTTATGAGATATGATAACTATACATAAAAATATTATAAAATATAATTTTAAAAAAAATTTAATATTGTCTATTGAAATTAAAAAAAAAAGAAAAAAAAAAGAAAAAAAGTTGAGTTGTTGTAGATAAAATTTAAAATAAAATAAACTATTCATTAAATAATATTTTATAGAAATGGCTACCGTAATTACCGTCCATTGTTTTTGTTAATTTTAGTCATCGTAAGAGCAGTATAACTCAAAAGTCTTCACATATACTTATCGACACTATCTATTTTTCCAAAGTCAGGAATCTTTTTCGCCTTATATATATATATAATAACATTCACAAAAGCAGCAGCAGCAGCATAACCCAGCAGCATCTGTCTCACCTCTTATACTCTTAACTTTCCCAACTCTATATTAGCAGATACCCCTTGAAGACAAGTTGAAGAACAGGGCGTCAAACACGAGCAAGCAAAACCAAGTTCTGAGTAAGTGATGATGCTTCGATTTGCACGTTGGCTGGACAAGGGTTGTCAGCTCAAGAAACTCTGTCACAGCCAAGACCAGGCACAGCACATCTACGTTATTTGCGCTTTGAATATTTTCCTACAATATTTGCAGCTCACACATCATGTTATTATCCCCGACCTTTGAGGATCGATAGAGTTACTGGTCGAACCAATAGATTATAGGCGGAGTGCAGAGTCAATTGTGTGAATATGCAACTTCCTGCATTAAAAAAAATAAAAATACAGTGCTTAAATAGTGGCAACTGCCAAGCATAGTGCTGGTGATCATATAATAAATTAGTGATGCCTTCAGAAGGGATCAAGTACCATATGGCTTCTTCTTGTTTCTCATAGTTAAAATGATTTTTCGATAGTCAAACAAGCTGGTAATTTCTCCATTCTTTTATAAATACTTGAGTTGACCAATCTAACCCATTATTTAGGTTTAGCTATGATTGTACTCATCATGTTCTCTCCAACTTAGATTTCGTGACGCTATCACGCACGATGGTTGCTTACAATCAATTTAATACAAAATGCAATAATTCATGAATCAATCTATCATTCTTGTCTTGCTTGGTTGCTCAAATCATATCAGAAATCGCAAATCAAGAACTATTTCCAGCTCGAAAGCAAAGAACAGAGAACGTCTGCAGCAAACCTTATCTTGGTTTAATGCATGGGGATGTTTTATCAGGAGAGGTATCAGTGGAGCTTCCTGCCATCTTCTTGAAAGAGATTCCTTGCTTCCCAGCCTAACAAGACTTCAACGAGAAAATCTTTCTTGGAGCGCATTTCAATGCATGCATCTAGGCTTCAAGGTGTCTGAATAATCCTACAACCATTATGATGATCACACCAGAAACAATCCCAGATCAAGTCTTGACCAAATACTATCCAATAACTTATTCATACTTACAATCAACAAGTTACTTATTTATTCTTTTTATCCTTAAATATTAAGCAAATAAAATATTTTTCCATGACTTCGAAAGTTATACTGGTCATTTATCAACGAGGATCTGTCTTGGTGTTTAAAAATATCCCACAAAAATTAAAAATCGTGAGGGATATTCGAACCCATAAAATGAACCCAGAACATCCGATGACTCGGCTAATTCTTGAGTGCTTCCTTGTTAAAAACGGAAACTTAGGCTACTTCACTATTGCGTGTTGGATTAGTTTTTCTTGGCCATCATGATAACATGAATGAATATTCCTTTTTGACCCAGAGGGTTTTCAGCTTTCCTGTACACTTTTGGTTCTTAAATTGCTTCTCAGATTGTTTCTTCTATTGATATTTTTAGTAATACTGAACACACGTATAGTTTAATTGGGTTGTTTTTATAAAAATTAAATACAGAAAAAAAATATAAACAAGTTTAACTGAAATATCAAAAACAAAAATAAATCTGAATCTTTCTAAATAAGATGTAAAAAATATATATTAATTGTCTGATATTTTCTAATGTGTCCCTTTCTTTCTGTCCCGACTGAATTCCAAGTTCACCTTTATTTTTTTCCCTTAAATACATTAAATTTTCACTACTTTTCTGATATTTTCTAATGTCAACCCTTTTACTTTTCAAGAATTCTGATATTACCTCCAAAGTTAAATGAATTACTTTTAAAAAAATTTATTCTTAAAATTTTTATTTTGATTTTTAATCATGTTTTAGATAGTCCGTATGATATATGTATGAATTTGAGAGAGAAATTAAATATAAGTTAGAGAAAATAAAATAAATACCATAAAAATTATATATTTACTAGTTATTTGAAATATATTAGTAATATAAAACAAATATTTTTATAAAAATATATTTATCTAAACACATATCAGTTTCTTAAATCATTTTCAAAAGTAATTTAAACATATTATTAAATAAAAATCTTCTAAAAATATAAAATCTAAACCATTATTATTAAAATTAGCTTGGTTATGACCTGTTGATCTAGAACTTGATCAAAAATTGGATTTTAATGTTAATTGAATGGAAGCTAGATATTTTTTGGTATTGCAATTGTATTTTAATATATAATAAATTAGTAATTTTTTTCATTTATTTTTTATATTAACAGATTAAAATAATTTTAAAATTTTTAATTTTTAATTTTTAAAAAATTATTCTTTAAAAACAAACATAACCATGCCGCAATATCAAATTGGGTATTATTCTATTGAATTCAATCAACAGCAAGTTTAATTTAAAAATTTTAAATAATATTATTTAAACTGTAAAAAAAATAAATTTTTCTGAATTGGTACAAGTTAACCTTTGAATTCTTGACACGGGTCTTGAAATTTAACTGAAATTAAAAAAAAAAACAAAAAAAAAATGTAAGGATGGTATTGGAGTTTTTAAACTATAGGGATAGGAGTGAAATATCGATGCATGTACATGTGTGAAAACATAAATTACCCATAAATTTCATATAGGATATATACTATATAGTCCTTTGATTTGATCTCACCCTCTCTATCATCATCCACTACACATCTAATTCCCTTTTTTTTCTCTTCATATATCTAACCTTTGATCATCATCATCTCTCGTATTTTTGCATCCACTGATCTCCCTTTTGAGATTTTCTCAGTTTGCTCTTTGATCAATTCAAGGTAGAGCTTTCAGTCTTGAAACATTTATGTTTTTTTCTTGATTTGGTTCACTGGTGATTGGCTGGCCAGATCAAGGAGAAACAGGAGGAACAACATGGGGTTTCTTGGAAAATCTTGTTGGGGCTTTTTGTTTCCCATTTGTTGACTTGTTGGCAGAGAATTTAAAGAAAAAATAAAGGTATTGCAGAAACAGAGGATATTGAACCAGAGAAGCAGGGGAGACTGAGAATTTGAGATTTGGGTATGGGTTCTTTGATAAATTCTTGGACTTTATGGTGTTAATTTTGTATAGATCATAAAAAAAATCCAGTTGAAATATTAAAATCCAGTATGCAAGTGTAATTAATTCTTACTCCTTGCCAAAGCTTTTTTCTTGAGTGATTAGAATTAATTTCTTGCATCATGAATTTTAATATATTTGCAGCTATGATGATGGTGATGTTGATGATTAAAGATAAAAATTGAAAATTGATACACTTTTCTGCACTTGATCATCGAATGGAACCACCCCATTTTGTGTGCAAGGAAAATCATTGGCTTTTTGAAACTTTGAGACCCTCTTTTGGTTGGAATGTAAAGATGATTGATTTACTAGTTGCTGCCACTGTTGGTTTGATCAAGATATCTCCGTCCATGATCATGCTAACTAGTTTGGATTTGTGGTTTATCTTAGCTTTCGAGGAGTTTTCATTTGCATGGTGTTTTTATTTTGTAGGTTTGATTTGAGAATTGAACTTTGCTGATAGATTTATAATTTAAGGTAAATACTTTTTGGCCGAGATTCTCTTACTGTGAAAAGTTTTAGTTCTTAGGACGATGTTGGATTACAATGTGGTGATGTCGGTGTCTGTTTGTCTGTTTTTATTTAGTTATTTAAATCCTCTACTTTGCAACGTTCAGGCACTGCGATAGTTTGGAAATGCCCATGGATGCCACTACGAGTGGAACCCCAACTATACAATACCATAATATCAATGATCAGCCTGTCACTGTCACAGCCATTGTTGCTGTTCCTGTTTCAACATATCAGCGAAATCAGCACCATTGTTTTGGGGACTTGATTCCTGGAGAATTCCCGTTAGCTACCAATCCATCAATTGTCCTTCATGTCCTCACCGCCTGTAACTTGGATCCTCAAGATCTTGCAAAACTAGAGGCAAGTGATATTTTTCTTTAACTTGTGACTGTGAAGCTCTTTTTTATTTGGTAGAATTGATAGTGCTGCTGATTTGATTTCCATTGTGCATATTGCAGGCAACATGCTCCTTCTTTAGGCAGCCAGCAAACTTCCCCCCCGACAATGAATTGTCCATATCAGAGCTTGCTGCTCTGGATATGTGTCAAAAAAGAGCCATATTTAAGCCAATGGCACCTGAAGAACGCCGAGATTTGAAACAAAGATGCGGGGGCTCGTGGAAACTGGTCCTACGATTTTTGCTGGCTGGAGAAGCATGTTGCAGGAGGGAGAGATCCCAGGCAATTGCAGGACCTGGTCACAGTATTGCTGTGACATCGAATGGAGTAGTTTACTCCTTTGGCTCTAATAGCTCAGGACAACTTGGGCATGGCACCACTGAAGAGGAGTGGCGACCTCGGCAAATCAGGTTGCTCAACCTCTACAATCACTTCTTCCACCATGTATTGTTAATTGAGGAAAATGCAAAGAGTGATTGCTGTGCTAGAGAAAGTTAATGGAACTTCACTGTGTTGCAGATCCCTCCGAGGCATTCGAATTATCCAAGCAGCTGCTGGACCTGGTAGGACAATGCTGATTAGTGATGCTGGGCAGGTTTATGCCTTTGGAAAGGATTCCTTTGGTGAAGTTGAGTACGGAGCTCAAGGAACTAAAATTGTTACAACTCCACAGCTGGTTGAGTCCTTGAAAAACATATTTGTGGTGCAAGCTGTGATAGGAAATTTTTTCACTGCTGTATTGTCCAGAGAAGGAAGGGTTTATACATTTTCTTGGGGAAATGATGGCAGAATTGGTCATCAGACAGAGCCAAATGATGTTGAACCCCATCCTTTGTTGGGGGCACTTGAGAACATTCCAGTGGTACAAATTGCAGCTGGATACTGTTACCTTCTTGCTCTGGCCTGTCATCCTCGTGGCATGTGAGTGTCTCTTACAATCATGCAACATTGCAAAAGAAAAAACTAAAAATTTTCTTTGGAATTTACTTTTTAACCCGGGATAAGAATTGAGTTCTGTTTAAGATTGTCCACAATTTAATATTTCCTACTAACCATTCCAAAATCCTTGAGATATATTCTTTTGTCTCATCACTGTTTGGTCATGACTGCTGAACTGGCTACAGCAGTTTAGTAGTTTCTCATATTTTGTGTTATATTTTGGATGATACCAGGTCAGTATACTCTGTTGGATGTGGCTTGGGTGGGAAGCTTGGACATGGATCAAGAACTGATGAGAAATACCCCCGATTGATAGAACAGTTCCAGCTTTTGAACCTTCAGCCAATGGTGGTTGCTGCTGGTGCATGGCATGCTGCTGTGGTAGGAAGGGATGGACGGGTTTGCACATGGGGTTGGGGTCGCTATGGGTGTTTGGGCCATGGAAATGAAGAGTGTGAATCAGTTCCTAAGGTGGTGGAAGCATTGAGCAAGGTCAAAGCTGTTAATGTTGCTACAGGGGATTACACAACCTTTGTGGTTTCTGATGACGGTGACGTATACTCATTTGGTTGTGGTGAATCTGCTAGTCTAGGTCATAATGCTGCTGCCGATGAACAGGTATGGCCTCTAGTTTATATATATATATAGATTTTGTTTTCATTAATGCAGAAGGAAAAATGATTGCCTAATTTCCTGGTCTCGTGAACAATTTTTTTCTGTAACCCCCATGATTTGGGCCTTGAAGTGCAATTCAAGATCAATGGTCTAGTTTCTATAATGTTTATTTCTCTATGCAGTCATTACAGAATAAAATTACTTCTTTTTTTCCCATATTCCTTTAACAGTAGTAGAGATTGATTGATTGACCTATTATTATTAATGTCGCCTTGATTATATACCTATACTTAAAAGGTGATGGCGACATTAGAAACTGACAATGCTTCATGTTGCATTCATTGTTGTCTTGTTGTAATTTGACCATTATTTTGAAATGCTATCTCTGGATATTGATGTTTGCATGATTCTTTGAAAAGTTACTGAAGCCTGTTTAACTTTGTAAAACTTATCTTCTTCAGGGAAATAGGCATGTCAATGTGTTAAGCCCAGAGCTAGTAACATCATTGAAGGAGGTGAAGGAGCGAGTAGTGCAGATCAGCCTAACCAATTCCATATACTGGAATGCCCACACCTTCGCACTCACTGAATCTGGGAAACTGTATGCATTTGGTGCCGGAGACAAAGGGCAGCTTGGTATGGAACTTGTCAACAACCAAAGCGAAAGGGGGAATCCAGAACGTGTGGATGTGGATCTAAGGTAGAAATTAATTATACCGCGTCCCCGCCATTCCTCCTCGAACTATGCTAGTATCATTTACCATCATCACACATTGCATTTGATGTTTAGATTTCCTTGTTTATTTTGTACATAGGAAACAGAAAGACAATTGTTAAGATTTAAGGCTAGGTAGTAATGGCCAAAGCTCATTCATGTATATGATAACATTTAAAAAGATGACTAGCGCTTGGCTGCAAGAAGTTAATAATTCATGCATTGGTTAACGTTCATCAATAACATGTTTATGTTATCTGGATTTCCCAACTCAATTCATGTTCACTTGGTTTGAGCGTTATCAGTAGCCTGTAGGTTCTATAGATTTGGGACCCATCAAACAAATGTTTCCCAAATTCACTTCTAGTTGCCGATAAAACATCGATGATTCCGGGCAACTTGGGGTAGTTTTCTTAAGCCACCCGAAGTAACTAAGAACAAATGCCTTCTCAGTGTTCTTTAAGTACTTTTCTGATAGGGAAATGCTTCAATGTTTGCTTTTTAAGAATTTCATGGAGCCTTATGAATAGGTGGTGGTCTTTGTAATATTCTCATGGTGATGGTATATTTAGCTTCGTCTTAATTACTAGTTTAATTCATTGTATTACAACACGCATTGCTATTTTCGTTCCAATGATATGCATGGATGGATGTTAAAGTGAGTTTGACGCATGGATATCATGAGATTGGATTGGGTTACGGTTTGAGTCCAGCCCAAGCCCGGTATATTGTTTGGACAAAAAATATAATATAAAAGAGATTGATTATTATTATTATTTTTTAAAGGGACATTCTTTTGTTGGGGAAACTTTTTAAACCATGCAAAGGTTAACATTCAAAACGTGGATGGGATTTTTAAAAGAATTTCAATTCAGCCTTCATGGTTGATAGTTAATACTATGTTTAGAATTGTGGTGGCAAATATGATTTAAAATGCTTTTTTATTTAAAATATATAAAAACAATGTTTTTTTATTTTTATTTTTTTTTATATTATCACATCGAAATATTCTAAAAACATTAAAAAGTAATTTTTAGCAAACTTCAGTTAATCTTTTTACATTTTAAGATTTATTTAACTAATTTTCAGTCATAAGCTAACTTCAGTTCCATATATGTTTAAAATTAATTTATATTATGGATTTAATTGTAATAATTCCATTATTTTTTTGCGTGAAAAGTTAATTTGGTCGTCCCTATAAGATTAGGGAATGAAAGTAATAATGGGATAATGAAAATACTATTCTTAACCATAGTTTTAGACTTACCTTGGTATTTGACTAGGTTTAAAAGACTGGTTATCGGGTTAAGTTAAAGGTCATCAAAACATAATTAAAAAACTAAATAATATTGTTTGGATATAAAAAATTATCAATTGATCATGTCAAGGTGAGTTTAGTTGATTAATTCAATGTACAAATAATTAAGAATAAAAACGTATCTATAATCAATCTCTGAATCGATGAATTATTGACCTCCATTACCATGTGTCTTTGTGGTTCAAAAAGGAAAGAAGAAACCGAGGCATCCATGCTAAAACAATGGTGTGCTTCTGGATCCTTGCATGTGAGGCAAGTGCCTGGGCAAAGCAAACGTGAATGTTCCCATTTTCTCCCATCATTGAAGCAGAGACCATACAAGTGGGTCCTTTGATTTGATCCCACTGTTTATGATTTCCTCAATCAAATCATATTTACCCTCACTAATTAATCAATAAAAAGAAATATTCTTCAGCAGAAAGTAAGTCAAACATTGCTGTCTGCCTCCTAATTTGGTACCCGAATAAATACCATGGAATATAAACACTCATGATTTCTCGTTCAACTCATGTAGTTTCCTTTTCCCTTTTTTTAAAGGAAAAGAAGAGTGTAAGTAGGTTGACTGCTCCCGTAATATTTTCAATTCATTTTTGTTAACCCCAATCCCTTTTTTGTTATAATTGTTCTTGAGTTAAGTTTATGATAAAATCGTGAAAAATATCTCATATATAGAATATTGGGTTTCCATGGTTTCATTACTATGAAATTGAACATGAGAGCTGTGAATTAATGACTCTTTAATGTCGTGGAGAAGACGAAGAAGAAGATAATATCTTGAAGAAGAAGAGTAGAATATATATGTTGTCTGTGTGTCTGGTTTAACTTATGTTTTACTCTCTCTCTCTCTCTCTCTGTATATATATATATATATATAGAGAGAGAGAGATATATAACATGTTGCAAATTATCCAAAAAAATCTTGATTTTTTCAGAGAAAACTTTTGGTTTTTTTGGTATATTTTTATTAAAAAAAGGTGAATCAAAAGAAATTATTCTATTATTTATTTATGATTTTCTTAATAATGTAATTACTTTAGAAGAAGCATTTAGCGCTCTTGAATATTTATTTATCCTCCATGTATAAAAGTATAATTTATTAATTATTATTATGATAGATTTCATTTTTATATGAGTATTTATGATTTTTTCTCCCTCTCATTAGTTTGCTAGATTAATAAGTGGTTATAACTTATAAATTCAAACAATTAACTACTTTCTATTGCTTTCATAATCACATATATTTGAAAAAACATTTTAATAAAAAAAAACTAAATAGATTTTTCTCTCTCATTAGTTTACTAGAAATTAATTATTAATTATGTAACTTGATCATGTTAAATTTGATTCCATCAATTTTGATTAACTTAATAGATTCATTCATTATCAAAATAACCGGTTTGAAATTCAATTTATTTTAAAAAAATTGTTTTTAATTGGTTTAAGGGTTTATTTGAAAATTTGGTAAATATTGCATTTTAAAATATTTTTCATTCAATAATGTATTAAAATAGTATTTTCTTAATTTTTTTAAAATTTATTTTTAATATTAATATATTAAAATAATTTAAAAATACTAAAAAAATTAAAATTTTAAGCTACCAGCATTTTATTCAAAATGGCAAGCGGGGTTTAATATGGCTAATCCATCACCCGGAATTTTAATAACTTAACTCGACAGGTTTAGATGACGTGTGACGCACCAGGGAGCATCGGCAACTCCTGGCCCTACAAATTTCCCATCACATGACGTTGATTAAAACATAACCATCCATTCTTTCCTCAAATCATCAACAAAAGATCAAACGGTCGCTGCAGATTCTCTTTTTTTCTGATTGTGAAGGGCCCACTTTCTCTGACTTTATAGACACGTTTCGAGATTTCATGGCGTTTCTTATGTGGGGTCCGCTTCTTGGAATGCACGTAAGCACCACGTTTCTATTCTATCCAGTTGGCTTGGGGTTCGAGCCGCCGCCGCCACTACGCCAGTGATTATTTTTTATTACTTTATATGTTAAAATAAATAAATAAAAGAACTGAGTCCTAATTTTCTGACCAAATCCTAATAAATTTAAAGTGTTATTTCTTAAGACAGAATTAAAATGGTTTGAAATAATCAATTTGTTTATAAAACATGCTAATTGGATAAAAAAGCTACCACGCAATTATTAAAGTTTGCGTTGTTGTTATTATTATTATTATTATTATTGTCTATGTTATTATTTTATCATCATTTTATTTTTTATAATCACTATTATTATTATCTTATATATTTATATATTTATTATTTTCTTATAATATCATTATCTCATAAGTACTGTGATATATCATAATTATTCTACAATTGCTATATTTAAAAGATTCATAAAAATAATTTCTCATAGTGTGGTTAATCATCGAATTAGATTGTGTTGCTAGAGTTGAAATATATAAACCCATCATGGCTTAGGTAATAATAAAAATCATCTGCACTTCGTTATTAGGTCAGGATTTTTATGTAAAAAATAATATTCATTGTTGTAAGTTTGTTTTTTTTTTTTTGAAATCCTATAACATCAAGTTATAGATATAACTAGATTAAATAAACTAGTTTTATTTAAATTAAATAATAAAAAATCAACAACAAAATAATTTATCAAACAAAAAATATAATCATTATAATTTAATAAGAAAATTATTTTTTTAAAAACAAATAATATAGTTTAATTTCTAATTAATTAAATATAAAAAATAAAATTTGATAAAAAAATAAAAATAAATCAAATCAACCCAATTCCCATCTAACTTATAGTTTAAATCATGAAATTACAGTAACTTATTAAAAAAAAAATCATTGATGATGAGAAAAAAACCTAAAAAGAAAGTAAACTAACTTTGACAATTTTCTTCAGCTTCTAGAGAGAGTGTTACAGCTCAGCTCATGAATCACATTCAGCATTGAATAGCTGGCTAGCATGTCCCCGTAATACGCAGTGGTTTTCTTCGCAGGGGAAAGAAAAATGGTGGATTTGAAAAGGAAAGCAGCACCTTCTTGGTGTCATTTTTCATAAATATTTTTGTCACTTTGAAGGTAAGTTTCAACGATTGTTTTGACCCTTTCATGACTCCCAAAGTCTTTAGAGTCATTCCCAAGTATCCCAGTGAATGGCCATTCATGTCCGGCTATGTCTTAGCCTCATAATATGCATATATATATCCAGGCAGGGCATGCATTTATAGACTTCTATCAAAATTCCTTTGACAACAAACGGTCGCCTACCTTTCCTCAGGAAAACATAGGGAACAAAGACGAATTAGAATTGGGCTCTGCTTGCTCTTTCCAGACACAAAATGCCCGCACAGATGCTGTCCACTTACAAGGGCTGCTGCCACTTGCCGACTCCTGTCATGCGGAAGAAGCCGCCCTACATCAGCCCTTTCTCCCTCAGGTTTTCTCACAAAAGAAAATCGAGGGACTAGAAAACAAGAATAATAAAGAATTCAAAAGTAATTAACCAGGAGGAGGAGGAGGAGGAGGAGGAGAATCGTTGTTGCTTTCTCTCGTTCTCTGGTCAGAGATTACCCACTAAAGCACACTGTGCAGCCGCGTAAAGACACCATAAAACAATAAACATTGACCCTATGCCAAGAAAATCAAGTGTGTTCACATAAATTTCGCAAATAATTAGGATTTTGAAAGGGTTTGGTTCTTGCAGCACATGGGGGATCTCACTTGGCCAGACATATTCAAATTAATTCGAGTTTTTTTCTCTCCAAATATCCTTGTTCCTATCTGGCAGTACACCTGGGCTGCATTTAAAATGTAAGAACATGAGTTTCTTAATTAATATTTTTTAAACCTTAAACCCTTTTATAATTAAGAACATCTATAAAATATTATAGAACACTCATTTAATATACACCAAAGTAATATTTTTATATCTAATTACTTTCATTCGTGGGTGTGTGTATATATATGAAATTAACACTTACATATAAATAAAGTGTGAGACGAAATATTATTTTTGAAATGGAAGAAAGTATGGATCAATGATGATATCGATGGGTGATTTATTCTCTCTAAATAATAACGTCCATGTTTTGATCTAGATGATAAAACAAAATCATTATCATGTATTTTAAAACTGTTTTTTTTTTTGTAAATCCTATTTTAGAAGAATATAAACTTATTTTAATACTAATTAGTTGAAGAAACTAATATTTTTAGTTGAGTTTAATTAAAAACAATCGATACAAATACATGAAATAAATAAATATTTTTAAAACTATTTAAAAATATATATTTATTTCATGTATTTGTATCTATTGTTTTCAACTAAGCTGAACTAAAAATATTAATTTCTTTAACTAATTAAATTCATCCTTTATATCTCTTTTATTTGTTTTGAAATACTAATTAAACACATTATACTCATACTTGCCATCACGAACTTAGAGGGGAAAAAAAGATATAATAAAGATAGAAATTACATATCTTTCTTTGTAAATCCTATTTAAAAAATAAAAATTCATACTAAAACTATTTTAAAAACATAATTTTTTTTTAAAAAATCATTTCTTCAACAACGCCCGGCTTCTGTATCTTTTCCCTCGCTGTGAAACACTAATCGAAGACGTTATGCTCACACTGTGCCGTCATGTGTTCTCCTCTTGTTCTTTCTTTACACTCATTTTTGTAACCGAAAAAAACTAAGATAACGAAAGAATAGCAAAAGACAAGAATGTCCCTTCTCATTTCTTGATATGCTTGTAAACAATGAGTACACCAACCCAAGAAGACACCACAAATACCACCTCAAGTCTCAAGTGTTTCCATCTTTTGCTTTTAAGACCAGTTTGCTAGAAAGTGAGAGTTGTTGATTTTTCCTTCAGCAAAAGACTGCATAACTCCCTTTTCCCCCCCTCTTTAATCCATGGATACTGCTACTCAGTGGGCACAGGTAAAGACACCGTCTTTTATTCTCTACACACAATCATGCTGTTCTTTTCCCTTTTCTCCTTTTCTGGGTTGGGGTTTTCAAGGCTAATTAGAATAGTATTTATCTTTTGGTTTGGTGGTATGTATGTTTTTTTCTTGATCACTACTCGCTTGGTAGTATATGTAAAGTTCACTTTTTTCTCCATAAGATGGTGCTGTTCATCAGCCCCCACTAATGTTTGAATTTATGTGTTCTTTGTTCTTGAAAGTTGAGAGTACTGCACTTCTTTTTATCTACACCATCTGATAAAGCACCTAGAAAAGTTTTTATAGTGTTTTTTTCCCCCCTGTTGCGTGTAATCCTCCAAGGGTTAACAAGTCTCCTTTTGTTTTCTATGTCTTGTTTGTTTCCTCTCAACTTTCCTTTTCTCCATCTTCATCTACCAAATTTGGAGTGAAGAGTTGTGAGAGGGCTTTGATTTGTGTTGTGTGAATCCTGAAATTATGGCTTTTTTGTGTCCATGGTTTTTCACTTTCAGGGGATTGGTGCTGTTAATCCAATGGAAGGTTCAAGGTCTGATGTGTTAGAGAGAAGGGCAAGGCCTCAAAAAGATCAAGCTTTGAATTGTCCAAGGTGCAATTCCACTAATACCAAATTTTGTTACTACAACAACTATAGTCTTTCTCAGCCAAGGTATTTTTGCAAGACTTGTAGAAGGTATTGGACTGCAGGTGGGTCTTTAAGAAATGTTCCTGTTGGTGGTGGTTCAAGAAAGAACAAGAGGTCATCCAGTACTCCATCAACATCGGCAGCAGCAACAGCAGCTTCAAAGAAGTTTCCTCTTGATCTGACCCAACCAAATCTCCCCCATTCAGCTTCTCAAAACCCTAAGATCCATGAAGGTCAAGATCTAAATCTAGCCTACCCCCCATCAGCTGACGATTATAGTAATTTGTCTGAGTTTGTTGAGATACCTTTTGATACTGAAAGCAACAAAACCCACCATCAAAACCCTAATCCTTCAAGTACATCTCCCTCTCATCATCATCATCACGACGTCTCACCCATGGAGTTTCTCAAGAGTACTGCCATGAATGCAAGAGGATTTAGTGCTTTCATGTCAATTCCACCACTGTCCGATTCAAACAACACCATGTTTTCAGCTGGGTTTCCTTTACAAGAATTCAAGTCAACTCAGAATTTTTCTTTAGAAGGGCTTGAAAGTGGGTATAATAACACTCAAGGGGTGCACGAGACTTGTAGTAGTGCAAGGCTTTTGTTTCCTATAGAGGACTTGAAGCAACAAGTTCCAAGCAATTCTGAATTTGAACAGAATACCAGAGAGCAAAGAGATAGTGCTCCAGCTGGGTATTGGAATGGAATGTTAGGTGGTGGATCATGGTAATTAACAGAGATAATGGATATGGTCACAAAAATGTTTAGCCTTGTGTTTGATCTCAATATAGCCCCTCCCCCACCCTTTTTTTTTCTTCACCTGGTGAATGACTTGTTATATGTTGAATCAAAACTAGCTAACAGGTAGGGTTCCATGTCTCTCTCTTGCTTTCATCTCTAGCCTTATTTTCCCTCCCTTCTCTTGACTTCATCTTGCTTGGCCTTCTTCCTCACTCCTACTCAATGTGGATGCATGTTTGAAGCTTATTTTAGCTACGGCTTCAAGATGGAACAAGAAGTCTACAGGCTTCACTTAAATTGAGAACAAAGAGAATATGTACTTGCCTATCTCTCTCTTTTGGGTTTCACGTAAAGAGTTACTTGTTGGTACCTACCTAGCTTAAGTTTGGACATAAGTGTTCTAAGTGTGTAACATGTACTGTGATGAGGATGTTGTTGAACATGATTTGACTAGTTTTGTTTATATTTTTAATTAAGAACTGGGATTTGCGGTATGGTATGATTATTGATGATTGTTTCCATATGGATTATTCACTTTCTTGGGCTTGAAGTGAGTTGGCATGATGGCTGTCAATCCTTTACAGCACTTTTCGTGTTTCTCTTCTTTCTTTTTCTTGCTTTTTTGCTTGCCAACAGGTCCTGAAGTGTCGGGTCTTGTCAACACCATCTTGGTCTTTGAGATTCTTCCACCCATTAAAGCAATCTTCATGAGGCAAAGTAGGATCTGAAGGAGAATAATTAACCACCAGATCACGTATGACCCATTAGCCATGTCTCCACATGGTATGCCACTTTCTCCCCATAGGAGATCTAATGCAAGCTTCTTTAGATAACACCTACCGCTTGCTTTCTAATATCAATCTAATCAAGGGTTCAATTCTGCATTTCCCCCCTTTTAATATATGAATTACTCCACTTTCTTTTCAATGATTCAACTTTATTATTCTAGCACTCCTGCTTTATTTGGTCCTCTTATTTTTTGGAATGTTCTTTTTGATCCTCTTATTTCCCCTATTCTATCTTTCCGCCAAGGAGGAGGGTTGCGGTAGGTTGACACAACGTAAAACTTACTCATGTCTTATATATATATGCTATTTGATCCTTAGCTACAAGATTTTCCTATTTTAGACACTCAATTTGAACTCTTCGCACAACATTTTGCCCCAATTCTATGAAAGACAATTGCTTGCCCGCTTTCTTCCCGTTGTATATTTAAATACAAAGAGGCTTCAGCTTGAACTGGCATTCACCTACTGTCTCCTTAGTTAGGTCCCACAAACATTCCCCTCGGTTACTCTGCCAAGGAATAATGTTCTCCACTAAACAAAGCAAATCCTTCAAAGAAATATATATATATATATATATATATATATATCATCACCATACTCCCATCATTAATTTACAAGAAAATAGTATGTACATCCTGCATAGATTTTACATTTGTTATTGCATTATTATATGCAATGTGGACACCTTGAAGCCGTTAATGGAGGTGGGGTGACCCTTTTCTTGCTAAACAATTATGTTTCTAATAACTTGTTATGCGGAGTTCTTCTAAATTTGTCAATGAAATTGACAGATGTTTCATGTTTCCTTTTCTAGTGTCGGTGACCGATTATAGAGAATATTTTTAACCCTTCCCGTGGAGAGGGCAACTTGCCTTTGTCCCCGGAATCAGTGGTTGAATTTTAGGCACTTCGAATGTAATTGGTGTTCATCATTTGATGAACCCGTTGTACGGTGGCAAAGAGCCCTTTCTTTAACGAGATTGCGGAAGAATAAGAATATATATGCTGTTCTTGTGTTGCGCGAGATTGCGGAAGAATAAGAATATATATATGCTGTTCTTGTGTTGCGACAAGAGTTATTTCTTTTTTTCACACTGGTGGACTTTTTACGAGATGACGTTCTTTTTTTCACACTGGTGGACTTTTTAGTCACGAGATGAGGCTCGTGATCGAGTCTTCAAACAAATCTTTGTCTACACTAGAACAATTCCTTATCTCAATTAGATTTATAAGATTTCGAAAAGTATGTAAGTGAGGTTTTCCATCCATATTCGTTGATGGATTCCCTTCAAATCTTAACCTTTCAAGTGGGAATTTTGTAAAGATTTTACATAAAAATAAAAAACCTCAGTGGGAAATTTTTTAACTACGGCACTCAATTGAGACTTTTTGTTATAATTTGGAGGTTAACTTAAAGTTTGATCTTGGACTCCATCGTTATCTTCCCATATCTTCATTTTTTTTGCACATAACCCCATGTAATGCATGTCGCGCTCAATTGCACCGACTCCATGCAAACAAGGAAATTGCTTACATAGACAATTACACTTTCCATGCTGGATCCACATGTTGATGCCGGCTGCAACCTCATCAGGGTTTCACCTATAAAAGTTTCTATACTGGTGTAAGACACTAAATGCCCACAACCTCGAGTGCTATCCAAGTATGCATGAAGATGAAGGCAATATGGTGAAAGTAGCTAGTATCTACAGAAGCCAGTGATGTCCCCGTCTATAGGTCACTCATTGTCACGTTAATTATTTAGAACTGCTGGAGTACTTGATGACAATGGACACCTGAAAGCTGCCTAGCTCTTGATCATAGCAGACAGTGATGGAGTTAACATTCATTGATTGTCTTTGAATTTCAGAATGCTGTCCGCTTCAAGTAGCCTCTTAGCTTGGCTGAAGAATCATGGGCCAAATCTTTCAGTTTTTATCTCTAGTCTCTAATGTAAAATCATCTTATTTATCAAATGAATTATTCATTATTTTGTGTTCGTCGGGGGTTGTGATTGGCAAATGCTAAGGTAGAAATATAAAATTGGAAGAACCAAAGAATATATTGAGAAGCCAAAATCATTTAGACAAGCAAACAAAGAATTGAACAATTTCAATGATATATATAGTTAATGCTTTGATAACCAACTTTTTTTTATCGAAAACTGAGAGGCTATGATTAGAACCTTCATCAATTAATGTCCAATGTTTTGCCTTGGAGGTTTTCATGGTTGTGTGTTGAGGTGTAAAGTGTCGCACACAGATCCTCGAACTTTGAGCCAGCTAAGCATGTGCAAATCCACTCCATGGTAGATTGATGCATAACAAGGGGCCACTAATCGAGAGAGAGATATTAAAAGGTCTAGAAAGCAGTGACGTTAGACGGGCAGATATGGAAACAAAATTCTTAAATCGAGAGAGAGATATTAAAAGGTCTAGACAGCGGTGACGTTAGACGGGCAGATATTTAAACAAAATTCCTCTTATTTATTATGGTTTTTATATTATAGAGCTAGGCGAGATTTCAAATGGCCTATTAGCTCAGTTGGTTAGAGCGTCTTGCTAATAACGCGAAGGTCGCAGGTTCGAAACCTGCATGGGCCATTGTTTTTTTTTTTATTTGGATGCTAAAATTAAGAATAAAAAAGAAAGGATATACGCAGGTTCGAAACCTGCATGGGCCATTTCTTTTTTTATTTGGATGCTTTTAATTAAGAATAAAAAAGAAAGGAAAAATAGGAGAAAATAAATCTTTAACTTTCCTTTTTCTAAATCTAAATTGTTAGAAAAGCTAAGAAAAAAAATGACAGAAGTTTGCCTATTAAAAAAGTCTTTGTTTTTGTGGTTATTTCTGTTTTTAAAGCAAATCATGAAAGAAAAACTGTTTGGTGACTGACAAAATATAATTTGTCGTTTGTGGGATCCAACGCAGGGCAGCGGAAAGTAGCTTGAAGCTGTTTCTTCATGTTCTGTCGTTCTTCGCACAGTGGAGAGACTGTTTACTTTTGTAGAGTGAACAGTGAATTACCTGCACATGTTTTTGGATTCCTCTTTCTTCTTTTTTTTCGGCAGACTTTTGTATTTGCTCTTAAGCTTTGGCGAGTTAATCAATTAGTTAACGTCCCATATTGTCATGTATTCACTTGATCATCTCACAGTTTCTGGCAGACCTTATTTCATTTCTTAAAGGTCAAATACTTGGCAGCGAGCATTTCTTTTTGGTACTCATATTTTGCTTTTGATTTGGGAAAGGTCACCTACTAAATGCAGCCCACAATTTGGCCATCATCATCGTATTATTCATAATTTTATCAATCTGGTGAGTTTTCTCACAGCTTATTGTGATTTCTCTCTGAATGTTTTTGTATCACAATTATAGGAAGCCATCTAGTTTGTACTCTACAACGGTTGGTTTATGAGGAAATTGTTTCATTACTTGAGGAGAAATGATAAGTTGACTATTGAAGTAAGCATCAATCTAGCTTTTATTGATCATCTCATGCACTGCATTTTCTGAGACGTGGCGAACTACCAAATTTTCGTTCTGCTACCCATTGTATTTTCCCTTTTTATCAAACTAATAATTGTGTTGATTTTGCAAGCTATTGTCTTGAAATTTGTTTTCTTTTTCTTTGCATGTTACGGTGTCATGGACGGACCTGCAAGTCAAATCCAAGATCTATGCATTTATTGGAACTCAATGTGCAGCAGCCATGTACATATTGGACTGATCATCTGCATGTAGTTTGACTCTGTGAATGCTAGCGAGAGCACCTACAGAAAGAAGGTTGCTCAAGTTGCATTGTCTTGGTGTGTATTGATTTGGCTTGTATTTTCCTTTTAGCTTATTATAGCAGAGGCTAGTTTCTTGTCTGATAGAGAAGCTGGGGATCTTGCTCACCATGCTATCGTGGGTTTCTTCATCGTTCATTTCTGCTCACTTATTCCCCGGCACCCAAAATGCACGCGGGACAACTGTGGCTCCAAGTTTCCTCTGACAGGGAGAGCTCGATGCACTAGCATGATCGAAGGGACCGAGCTCCCTAAATCAAGTTGTCTCAATGGAGATTTGGACCTCATTTGCGTTTGCTCTTAAAAGGGAGCTTAAATCTGTAATGTATAGAAGTTCTATCAGTAGCAGTAGCACCATCTTGTCTAAGGCTATTTTTGCATATTAGCTTGGTTTTTTTTTTTAAAAAAAGAGTAAAATAACATTTTTAAAAAAGAATTGTATATATCTTGATTGAAAAATATAACTTTTAAACTTGTTGCTATTGACATTTCACATATATTATGAAATGAGTTGTATAAATTATGATGATGACAGAAAAAAAGAAATTAAAAAAACTTTGATATTAAATATATTAAAGTTGATATTAAATATATTCTAAAAACTTAATTTGATATATATATATATATATATATATATATATATATATTAAAGTTGTGGTTATAACACCATTAATATTATAAAAATATTTTAATGAGATAAATATAATAATATAAAAAAATATGTAATGACCCAAGTTGGTCACATTTACTGCTAAAAAATAGCGGGGACTCATTCGCTTTCAGTTAAAAAAAAAAACATTAATTAGAAAATGAAGTTTAGATTTTTCCTAATAATGAAAATTTTAACAAATCTTTATTTTAATTATTGCTGCTAATATAAAATATATTTTATTCAAAAAAACACATGAATAAAAAAAGAATAATTCTTTTATAAAAATATATATTTAAAAAAATTATTTTTTAATTCAAATATCTATTTTAAATGTACAGAAAATTGAATAAAAAGAGATTTCGACAAATGGTCTGCAACATCATGCGAGAAAATAATTGTTCTTGGATAAAATAATAATTTCATCCTCTAAGTTTTAGTTTTACATTTTGGTCTTTGTAACTTCGATGTTCACGATAATTATAATCTTGAACTTTGTTTTGCATTTGTCCATTTTATAGAAAAAGGTTAAATTTGGTCCCTCTATTTTTTTGAATCTTTCATGTATGTTTAAGATGTTTATATATCAATCCCAACACGTCATCATCCTCACGAGATGACTTTGTAGCTTGAGAAAAGTTCAATTTAGTTTTTCAATTATTTGATTTTGAATTTCATCCCTAACGTTTCCTAGTATTACATTTTTAGCCCCTATATTTTTAGGTTTTCACATTGTAATCCAAAAAAAGAAGAAGAAGAAGAAAATTTCCGTTGCATTTCTCTATTTTAATGTTGAGAGAGAAGAGAATATTTTAGGGAGAGGAGAGAAAATGATTTTAGCTAGCCCCATTCCACCAACAAAAAGATTGATCTTTATGTTTATAAATTTATTTTTATACAATAATTCAATTTAGATTATTTTTCTCTTTAAATCAGGGTCTATTAGTTTATTTATTTAATTTTTTAGCTTTGGACTAATTAAATATTGTTTTTGAGTTTGAAAATGAGGTTATTATTATTCTTAAAATATTTTAATTTTAATTTTTTGCTATGACAAGTTGAAATTTAGGTGTTTACGGACTAAAAATCATGTTGTTGATAAAAAAAGAAATACATATTTCGTTAAAACAAGAAAAATATGAATAAATAAAAAATTGGAATTTTGACTAAATAAAAAAATTATTGCTGAAATTTTAATTATTCAAACTCTTTCAAATATTTATTTTAATATCTACAAAATTAAATAAAAATTAATTTTTAAAATGTTCTTGCTACCTACTCATTTACCTTTATTCCATGGTTTATTACAAATATATTATTATAAACAAGTAGGATTCAATTAACTTCTAACTTTAAACTCATATTTTTTTTGTCTTTTACTATGAAGATTAACTTCTAACTTTAGTCTTTTAATTAACATTCATAACTCTTTTTAAAGATTTCTCTGTTTGTATTTATGAATTTATTATATTAAGTGCATTTATCATCTTTTCACTAGTTGATTAATAAATTGTATGGTGTAATAAAACACATTTATGTTATCCTTTCTAATATTAGAAATTAATTTAAAACTATTCTTGCAGCTCACCGTGTGCACGATTATAGTATTATAATAAAAACATTGTTGAATTACTTGTATATTTAATTTGTGTTTGATATTATGTGGTTGTATATTTAATTTGTGTTTGATATTATTGTGTAAAATATTTTTTACATAAAAATATATTAATTTTTTTTATATATTAATATGTCAAAACCATAAAAAGCACTAAAAAAAATATTAATCCTTTTAAAAAACCAAACTTTCAAATTCTGCATTTCTACTAAATATAAAATCTTAAGAAGTACTTGATGTTGTAGTGTAGCGGAGAAAAGAATTTGTTTTTTTTATATATCTAGATTTATTTATTTTTTGTATATATTTGTCACCTATATGATATTTTATTTATTAATATTTATCCACTAGGATTACTGGATATCCAGTAAACTTGAAGATTAATAATAATATATATAAATTAATTCAAATACCTCGGGTTAAAAAAAATCTCTTAAAAAAACAATGTACGTTTACCGTTTATGTGTTAAAAACATGTGACGAGCGCCAGGAACGCATGAGCATGTATCATCTTGGCTTTGTTGATTTTACACCCATTATATTAAAGGGAG
Source organism: Populus euphratica (assembly GCF_000495115.2). Lineage (NCBI taxonomy): Eukaryota > Viridiplantae > Streptophyta > Magnoliopsida > Malpighiales > Salicaceae > Populus > Populus euphratica. The sequence goes on from NW_011499865.1 coordinate 537,288, forward strand.
TCGGTGGATATTATTATTTATATTATTATTTATGATGCAAATGAAATTGTCAAGTATTGTTACAAAAAAACAAGAAGAAGAAAAAGAAGCACTGTTGTGTTGTGAATTCTTGAAGCTGACGGAAGTAACAGCAAATTTAAGGTCTTTTAAATAAAATAAAAAATATATAAAATAGTAACTTGATAGCTACGAAAATTTACCCTTAAAAAAAATCTTTAAAATTTTTTATAAATTTTTTTATAAAATGTTAGCATAATTCAATAATTAGATTGAAAATTATTATCTATTATCATAGATTACATATTTCACTGAAATCTGTTTCACATCAATTTTGGACTAAATATTTTGAAAAATACTTTTACAAAAATTTAAATTATTTATTTTTAATTAATATATTTTTAATATTTTCAAATTATTTTAATGTATTAATATTAAAAATAATTTTTTTAAAATAAAAAATTATTAATATATATTTTAACATAAAATATTATTTAAAAAATAATTATAACCGTTCTACCAAATAAGTTTTAAACTTGGTTAAATATGCGGTTAATTGCATTAACAAATGCATTTTTAGAACGTGCTTAATATTACAATTAAATTTTTGTTTCTAAAAACTTATTTATTTTTATTTAAAATTATTTTTTTAAAATAAAAAAACTTATTTATTTTTATTTAAAATTATTTTTTTTAAATAAACATTTTTAAATAATAATAAAATATTATTTTAATATATTTTTAAATAAAAATATTTTAAAAAATAGTTGTCATGGAAAGACGCTAGTAATCTTATGGTTGATATGTCGATTTAAAGGGCTGGAATTAACAAAAACTAAATATCTGAGGACCATATGATGTAATTACTAATTCACCCGTTTAGCAATTTGCCATGTTTATGTGTTCGGCTTTTCATGCCTGTTTTCTTGCAAAGAGAAGGGGCACATTGTCCAGTCCATGAGCCAAAATGACTAGCCAACTGCTGGAACCCATTGCTTGCCCACCATCACCACCTGACCATGTCCCCAACATTCCTCACAACCTCACTGCCCTTTCCTTTCAGAAACTGAAGCAAGCCCATCAACCGGTTAACATTTCTCAGCAAAAAAACCAGTCCAATTTCTCTCTACTAGACAATAAGCCGTTAAATACAAGCAAGTATGCTTCAGTTCTTGATTCTTGTAAATGCCCAAAACTGGGAAAACAGGTTCATGCTCACACAATCAAAACTGGGTTTGATGCTGATGGATTTGTAGATACCAAGTTGCTGCAAATGTATGCAAGGTGTGGTTTGTTAAAAGATGCAGACTTTTTGTTTGAAACGATGCCAAGGAGAAACTTGCATTCATGGAAAGCAATTCTTAGTGTGTATTTGGATCATGGGCTGTTTGAGGAAGCGTTTTTACTCTTTCAAGTATTGCAATTTGACGGTGTTGAATTGGATTTCTTTGTGTTTCCTTTAGTGTTTAAGGCTTGTAGTGGCCTTGGTAGTGTAGAACTAGGGAGGCAGTTACATGGGTTGGTGATAAAGTTTCGGTTTTATTTGAATATTTATGTGAGTAATGCTTTGATAGATATGTATGGTAAATGTGGAAGCTTGGACGATGCTAAGAAAGTTTTAGTAAAGATGCCTGAAAGAGATAGTGTAACATGGAATTCTGTTATAACAGCTTGTGCTGTTAATGGGATGGTTTATGAGGCATTGGAGTTTTTGGAGAAAATGAAGACTTTAGATTATTCTATGCCAAATGTTGTTTCTTGGAGTGCAGTTATAGGAGGGTTTTCCCAGAATGGTTATGATGAGGAAGCCATAGAGATGCTATTTAGAATGCAAGTAGAAGGGCTTATACCGAATGCTCAAACCTTGGCGAGTGTTCTTCCAGCATGTGCTAGATTACAAAGGCTTGACCTTGGAAAGCAACTCCATGGTTATATCACGAGACATGATTTTATCTCTAACCCTGTTGTGGTGAATGCATTAGTTGATGTGTACAGGAGGTGTGGTGATATGGGAGGTGCGGCTAAGATCTTTTTAAAATTCTCAGTGAAAAATGTATTATCTTGTAATACAATGATTGTTGGATATTGCGAAAGCGGTGATGTCTCCAAGGCCAAGGAGCTCTTTGATTGCATGGATGTTTTAGGAATAGAAAGGGATTTAATTTCATGGAACTCGATTGTTTCAGGTTACGTTAGAAACTTCATGTTTGATGAAGCTTTCAGCATGTTTCAGAATTTGCTAACGGAAGAAGGGATTGAGCCAGATTCTTTTACTTTAGGGAGTGTTTTGACTGCTTGTGCTGATACAATTTCTTTGAGGCAAGGGAAGGAGATACATGCCCAAGCCATTGTCAAGGGCTTGCAATCGGATACCTTTGTTGGTGGGGCTCTGGTGGAAATGTACTCTAAATGCCAGGACCTAACGGCTGCCCAGATGGCTTTTGATGAGGTGATGGAGAAGGATGTGCCAACATGGAATGCTCTGATCTCAGGCTATGCTCGCAGTAACCAGATTGAAAGAATTCAATATCTTCTTGAGAAGATGAAAGGAGATGGTTATCATCCAAACATTTATACATGGAACAGCATTCTTGCAGGTCTTGTGGAAAACAGACAGTTAGATTTAACGATGCAGTTGTTCTCTGAAATGCAGATCTCAAAGTTGAGGCCTGATATTTACACAGTTGGAATAATTCTCCCTGCTTGCTCGAGGTTGGCCACTCTTGAGCGAGGAAAACAAGCTCATGCATACTCAATTAAATGTGGTTATGACACAGATGTCCACATAGGAGCAGCCCTTGTGGACATGTATGCAAAATGTGGAAGTTTAAAGTATGCACAGTTAGCCTATGATAGGATATCAAACCCTAATTTGGTGTCCCACAATGCCATGCTTACTGCATATGCGATGCATGGACATGGGGAAGAGGGAATTTCTCTCTTTCAAACAATGCTGGCCTTAGGTTTTATACCAGACCTTGTGACTTTTCTGTCTGTTCTCTCCTCATGTGTTCATGTTGGATCAGTCGAGACAGGCTGTAAGTTTTTTGATTTGATGGGGTATTATAACGTTAAACCCACATTAAAACACTACACATCTATGGTTGATCTTCTAAGTCGTTCAGGACAGCTTCATGAAGCTTATGAGCTTATAAAGAAAATGCCCGTGGAATGTGATTCAGTTTTGTGGGGTGCTTTGCTTGGGGGCTGTGTTACTCATGGTAATATTGAGTTGGGAGAAATTGCAGCAGAGAGGCTGATAGAATTGGAGCCAAACGATAGTGGAAACTATGTTTTACTGGCTAATTTACATGCTTATGCTAGGAGATGGACTGACCTAGCTAGAGTAAGAGGCATGATGAAGGATAGGGGAATGCACAAGAGCCCTGGATGCAGTTGGATCGAGGACAAGAATGAAGTTCATTCCTTTCTTGCTTGTGACAGATCTCATAAGAGAGCAGAAGAGATTTATGCTACTCTAGATTACTTAGCCCTTCACATGAAAACAGGGATAGTACAGGGGTTATGTCAGTATACAACAAGCTAGCATGTGATACCTATACCAGCATTGTACAAATTTCTATAGCATGTGAGAATACAACTGCTGTTGTCTGAAGACCTACAAACTACTTTTTATGAGAGGTGATCTTCAACTTAACGATGGAAAGTTGCCTTTCCTTCGTTGATATCGGCAGAAAATCTTATCTTTAATATTCTGTTCATGTCTAGTGACTCAAGGATCCTTACCTTCCGTGTCATGTCTCAATTGATATCACATTTCAACAGACTAGTAGTTATTTGATAGACAAAATAATCTATTGAAATAAAATTCATTAGTCATTACATAGAAAAACTATACATAATATTTATTATGCAATTACAGAAGTATGATAAAAGATTTTGCTACTAAAAAGTCAACTAGAAATTTCAGAGAAAAGTTTTCATCTTCTATGATATCTGGTGTTATTATTATTAGCAGCTTACTCTCAAAGTAGATAGAAACAGCCTAGGTGCAATAAATTCATGATGGTAATGATATTAAATGCGACTGAAATATAATATGATTAGTTTAAGAGAAATAAGATTCTAATTTCACATGACACAATTTGCTTAAGAGAAAGATGTGTAGAATGTCACATAACTCGGTGAACACAAAATAGATGGCATGATTTATTTGAGAAACAAAAATTTTATATAAAACATTTAGATGATAACAACTATAGGCACGAACATTACTGAAAACTTGCAAGTCTAAACTTTAAATCACTTCCCTTATTCCATGACTTGCAGTAAGAGATTTTATGTTTCTAAGCTGATTGTTGTCAACGTAAATAACGATAGTAAAGTCATTCTATATCTCATGTTCTTTTGGGCACTATGTGAATGGCCAATACAAATGTGGTAAATATTGAATATTTCGATTGTGTGCAATTGAATTTAAGTAACAAAACTGGCATGCATATCACATGCAGAGGCAGAGTGGCTGTGTGTAGCACATAAAGTCCCTCGTTTCTGTAAGTGTCTCTTCTTTTTCCTGCTCTGTGAAAAAATGAGGAAGCAGAGGCTGGGTGTTAGCTTGGCATTAGGCGTTGTGGGTTGTTTTAGTGGCTGTAGGTATTTTGGCTCTGTGTTTTTATTGAGAGTTTAGAGATATTTGCAACAATGGAACCCCATGAAGCTGATGTGCCTTCTGGATAGAATGTTTCTGCTCAAAACCAACAATCCCTCTCATGCAGCCTACAAAACCCAAGGGCACCAGCATGGTAAGATTTCATTCACTCACTTTCCACTTGTGTATGCCTTATGGTAACGATGAAAAGGGAGATCATAGAATAAACAGCGCACGTGCTTTTCTTTCCATTTTGTGCTTCCTTTTTAAATGGGCAGTGATAAATAGCCATACTCAATTCCAAGGGATTCAGTAGAGTGGAGGCTAGGCTATGTTTGTTTCCCGAAAAACAGTTTCCGGGAAATCACTTTCCAAACTTTCTTGTGTTTGTTTGTTATTAGGAAAGTTGGTCAACGGAAAACACTTTCCGGTCAACGGAAAACACTTTCTGGTCAACGAAAATATTTTTTAGTCAAAAAATTTTTTTGCTTAATTTTCAGGAAAATGTTTTCCTTTTTAGCTGTGTTTGTTTTTCGGAAAGTGGTTTCCGGGAAAACACTTTCCAAACTTTCTTGTGTTTGTTTTGCAGAAAGTGATTTCTGGGAAATCACTTTCCAAACTTTCTTGTGTTTATTTGCTGTTATGAAAGTTGATAAAAGGAAAACACTTTCCAGTCAAAGGAAAATTTGGCTTGATTTTCAGGAAAGTGTTTTCCTGAAAAATTTGGGAGGAAAACACTTTCCGGAAGTTGTGAAAAGTTTAGAAATGTCATTATTTGCTGATTATATCAAATTTGATCCTCAAACTTTTGATTGCTATATATATTTTGTTTTGAATATTTATTTTTCAATTTCATTTCTTAAAATTTAATTTTTATATTTAGTTTGGTCCTCATTTTTATAATTGTTATTTGCTTTTCTCCTATTAGTTTTTTATTGAAATTTTTTTCTATCAAATTTGGTCCTCGTTCTTTTGATTGTTATTTATTTTATTTGAAATACTTTATGAAATGTTAATTATTATTATTTTAATTTCTTCATTTTTTTTTTTAGATTTGATCTTTATTATTTTGATTATTATTTATTTTATTTGAGATAATTTATGAATTTTTTTTTCAATTTCATTATTATTCAACTTTTTAATTTGTAAGATTTATTCCTTATTATTTTAATAAACTTGAGAAAAATAAAATATTAATAAATTATTTTCCAGTTCATTTTCCATGACATAACCAAACACTGGAAAGTGTTTTCCAGTTCATTTTTCATAACACTACCAAACATCGGAAAATACTTTACTTTTCAGGAATTCATTTTCCCCGAAATTCACTTTCCCGAAATTTACTTTCCAAAAGGAAACAACTTTCCTGCAAACAAACGGGGCCTAATGCCTTCTTGGTTAGAATTTTGGCTAATAGAAATGTTTACTTCCAAGACTAGTTTTATCCATTCATTTGGTGCACTGGGCTCAAATTTCATGGAGAAAGCAGCAAATATTTGATCGTTGCTCTACACTACTAAGCGCAGGGATTTGAGGTCTAGAAGAAAAATCCATCTTGATTTTTAGGCATACTTTATGCTGTAAACATATAAAGACAGGCTTTACCTGTCTTCCTTTTTGCTCTGTCAACAAGTTGTGTATGATTTTTGCTATTGCGCATATGCCTTGAAAGATGCTACACTTTTCCAGTTTCTGTTCTGCTTTAGTTAAACCAACATGCTAGTAATGATATCTAAAGGATTTGTCGTGGCAACTTTGATACAAGGATATGAAGGAAAGTAAGATGAGGACTTGGGATGTATAGAAAACATACATGAATACTGGTGTTTAATTTATTTGTCTATCATCAGGATAAGGAAATCTATTTCCATTGAATCAAGTTCATGCCTGTTATATCAAAATAATGGAGAAGATAGACAAGGAGAGCATAACAATTTGAAATTTTTTGGCAACAAGTGGGTCTCATATTGTTTACTGGTTTATTGCTTGCTTTCTGCTATGACGTGTGGAGGTACTTTCCCCCTTGCGGATTAGTATGTTTTTATGCAGTCGCAACTGAGCAACTCAGGGTATAATTGGTTGACAGTATTTAGACTTTCAAGCTGTTTTTTAGAATTTTGAGAATTGAATCATTGGCAAAAATACATCTGCGAGTCTGCATCTTGCAGAGTATGGCCAGTAGTTTTTGTGAAGATGGTAAAAAGGGGAGGTCAAAAATTGAGGGGCTAGATCAATATGCAGATTCAAGGCTATGATTATGGATATCTCCAAACAAAAATCAAATTCGAGGAGCAAAAGAAAGTTGAAATGTCAAAATGAAGAGAGGATTTCCTCAGATTCTTTTATTTCTTTGAATTTCTCCATTATTGACATTTAATCTCTCTGTTTCTTGATTTTTCCAACGAGGCACAGGCGCGAGAGTATTTTGGTAGTTCATCCGATGTGATCATTGTACAACTAGTTTGTTTCATCTTATTTTACCTTTGGTAATTAAACTGCAGACATTATTATTAGGAATGGTCGCTTTTAGGAATTTAGCTAGCCAGATACGGTGTTTGCTACCCACCATTGTGGCTCGAGGTCCAACTGTGAAGTAGAGATGTTACTGTGGTCTAATGTTGCACCCTGACACAAATCCCCAGCCAAGTTTCCAATCCATCGAACTCATGGTGCATGAATGCCTGGACTCTGGCTTGTGTTCTCGCAGCTTGTGTTGGTTTACAAAAGCCCTGAGAAAAAATTTCCTCGGTCATATAACAAGACATGGGTTTTTGTCTACCGCTTTGACCGATAAGGAATGGAGGATGTAGTGACATGCTTAAATCCTCTCAAATTTGGATTTAAAAAAAAAAAGTCATCACAATAAATTTGGTGGAATAATACCATTTCAAAATTGTTTTATGTAATATCACCGTTTGATCATGTCATGCCTCGAATTGGTTGGAGTAAGTTATATAAATTAATCAATTATTTTACACCAAAATTATAATTTTATAAAAAGTTTCTTTTAAATATATTTTATAAGTCAAAATTATCTTTATCCAACTTATAAATTAAAAAATAAATTTTAATTAAAATTTTAAAAAGTTATTATTCACGTAACAGTGAATAATTCTAAATAGTTAAATTTAAGTTTGTCATAAACTAAATAAAAGTTTGCTATCAAATAAATTACGTGGATTATCTAACAAATGCATTTATAGATCAGTAAGACAGGTCTAGGTTCAAATTTTTTTGTGATCATGTAATATCAGAATAACAATTTAAAAAAAATTTAATTTTTGATTTGATCATAGAATCATAATTAAATTTTTATAAAAGTTTCTAGTGGGCTATTTTTTCTAAAATTATCATTGCATTTCTATACGAATCACCAAAATTTTAGATATAAAAAAATTTATTGAAGCTTTTGATTTTGGTAATTTTAAGATTTTTTTTGTTATTTTTAAAATTAATCAATTGATTTTATTAACTATTATAAAAGTGGAGTTAGAAATAGCATGGTTTGAAGAATTTTTTTTTTAATTTTGTTTATTAATTTTCTAATTTATCCCTCAAAATTCTCAATCTATTTTTTATAAGACAATGATTGTCGGCTATTCTGAGAGTTGTGATGTCTTCTAGGCATCATCAACTAGATGTTGGAAATTTACTTTTCCAGCAGCCTGAGATGATTTTGCTGTACGATTATATCACCAGATTCATCTGCTCATTCATTCTTATTTTATCTAAAAAATAATAAATAAAGAAGATGGCTAAAAAATCCAAATTTTTTTTAATCTTAGTTTAATTCAATTAAAGGTTACTTTGACCTCTCAAAATTCATACTAAAAATTATGAAGAACATAGACTGATAACCAAATATTTTGAACCAAGCAAAATATTTTCACAACAATGAAATTCTTTAACGTGCATGGTAACAAGATAGAAAACAATAAATTTCACTTCACAGAAACATGACATGCAAACTTAATTTATCATCCCTAATGCACAATCAGGACAAAAGGACTCTTTCTTTCCTAAAGTAGATAATCATCGGTTGTCAATGCCAATGAATTTCTTTAATATTAGGTATGTCTCTTTTTTATTATAATTTTTTTTATTAACATAGATGTACTAGAATAGTTAATATATTTCAACTAATCTTATAAATCTCACGAGTTAATAACCATATAAATTTTTAATAATTATTAAATTAGGAACCACGTAGAGCAAACTTTTGTTCATTAAGCACTGAGCCTGGCTTGTATGTTCCTTTTTTGCACCATATAAATATTGCATGATCAAAATGCAGATAGAGCATTAAATGAAATCTTTTTCTTGCAGTTTTGTTCATTAATTTTTAGTGCCAAAAATGGCATCTATATCACATGGGATAGGAGCTTAAGTGTGCAAAGCCAGTCATGCTTGAAGCACCAATCGGCCAAAGCTGTGAACTGCAACAGAAAAGGTCACTTGGTCAAAAACATAAATCACAGTTTCTTCTGAAACAAGGTGGGTTGTTTCAGAGGTTGGTGATATTAGTTCCTGTGAAGAGAACTTTGAGAAGCTTTTCAACAATGGAATGCTATGGAGATGGAAGAAGACTCAGAGGGAAAGTTGCTGCCGCTGAAGCTGACCAACAACCCAGAAACCATGTCTTACAGTCAAGAAATCCCAGGAACACTAACATGGTAAGATTTCTTACATACATTTTTCACTTGTATATTCCTTTTGATTGCCAAGAAAAGAGGAGATCATGAAAGGAAATTGTTTTGTTTTCTGTCTCTTTTTGCCTCTTTTACTTTGATGGGTTTTAAGAAGTGAGAATAACGGAGGTCATATGCCCAGTCATTATGAAGATGGAAAAGAAAACCTCATAATGCTAGTCTTCAGCTTCAGTTGAATGGAGGATTTTTTTTACCTGTGAATTCAAAATGATGGGAGCTCTGGGGCTCAAAATTTATTTTCAAGTTCCTGTCTTTTCCCAACAATCAAAACATGCTAAAATTGGAAACGGTTACTGCTTTTCTGATCTTACCATCCTCATTTCCCTGCCTCCACATTGTGTGTTTTTGTGGTGGGTGGTAAGTTTCTAAGAATGCACTACTGTCTTGATTATATAGGTTTTGTTTATGTTGGTTTTAGATAATCGAAATGTTTGCTTCCAAGAATATGTTTCTGTTTTTTTTCCTTTATTGTTCTTTTGGCACAGTGGGCTCAAGTGTCACGGTAAATGTGTTAAATGTTTGATCAATTGCTTGATACTAAATTACTAATGTGGTGTGAGGAACTGAGGTTCAAAAAGAAACTTCATTCTGATAATCAGCTTAGCCTCATATTGTTAGCACAGAAATGCATGTAATAAGAGTTCCCTTTACTGCTCTTGCACCATGTCATGTGTGATTCTAGTAAGTATCTGTCGAGGAAGGATTATGGAGATCCTTTAGTTTCTGTTCCACATTATTAAACTGACAATGGTAGAGCTATTGAAGGCGTTTATCATGGTAACTTGAATTTAAAAAAAATGAAGAACAACATAGCAATAAATTGAAAATTTGAGGGGGCTATATTCTCTCTCTAGTTTATAGCTCCCTTCTGTCAGGTCATGTTAAGGATGATGACAATATGAAGAGGACTAGGTGGGGTTCTCTCTCCCATTTTCAGAAGTTATGTTTATAGCAGCAGGCCAGCTACAATCTCAGTAACTGTATGTGGCAATTTGTTATAGTATTTTTCTCTTTTTGATATTGACATTTGACGATGCATTGTTTAAGATTACATTTTGTTAGTATCTAACTCTTGAACTTTTCTATCTTGTCAATGATCTATAGGCTTAAGCATTGTATGTGCTGATATTGATAATAGTTACACTGACAGGATATCAGATTTGTTCACTAATATATGCTTGCACCTTGCAGGGTATGACTTGCGGTAAAAGGGCAAGGCCTGAACTTGAGGGGCTTAAGCAACATGAAAGGGAGACTCAAGAAGCAATTGTGGATATTTCTGGACAAAAGAAAACGATATTAATCAAATCTGAGAACCAAGAGCAAGAGGATGAAATGTCAGCCGTGAAAATGGGAGTTCCAAGAAGTGAGAACCTGAGACACGAGTGGGAGGGGAGGTTTAAGACGGAGCTCCCTGAGGTGGAAACTGCTGGGACAGGGACCCCAAACACTGTGGTGTCTCCTGAGACTTTGAAGAAGATGGGGGCGTATGATGAAGTCAATGATGATATACTGCCTACACTTTCAGGTCCCCCTCAAGTACCTGATGCAAGTGGGCTCACAGCAGAATTGGGCCAGGCTTATGCACTGGCGATTCCTGCAGTGAAGAATGCGCTGATATCCTTCCTAATAACTAAAAAGTCAGAGGATCTAGCCTTTATGATCAGTCAAGCTAACAGCGCATTCGCATCTCTTTATGCCCTCAATGCTGATTGTGGTTCGCTCTACAATAATGTGAGATCTTACATTCGTCACTGCTCTGAATTCTCTACAGCTCAGAAAGAGTTACAGGAGAACATGGAAGCTGTAGAGCTGGTATCTTCTTATGAGAATATTTCTGATCAATCTACTGAAGCAGCAAGGGCTATTTCTGAAATTGAGGCAAATCTGGAAAAAGCCAGAGAGTACCTTGCTCCTCTTGAAGCAAGGTATCAAGAGACCAAGGCCTTGCTGGACAAGCTTGAGGCAGAGCTTGGACAAAGGAGAACCGAGGTGGCTTACCTGGAAGCTGAGAAGATACAGCAGGAGGAAGCAATGGCTGAAACTGAGATAAAACATCACACTATTGCTGCACAGGCAAAGGAAGCCAAAGAAACACTTCAATCTATTCTCCGCCGACTAGAGGCTGCTACAGCTGCTATGGAAGAGACTAAAGCTCTCCTTTCCACTTCTTGATTCCCTCATACAACTACCATGTGTGCACATTGTTCAACTGATTTGGTTATAGGGACAATAGTACTCTCCTTACCTTATGTAATTAAACCATTTTGGAATCTCTTAGGAATAAATGATGCAAGAAAGAGTACTTTCAACTTTAGACCCACCATTATTGACCTGCATGCTCAGTTGAATAGGAGTCATGCTAGCGATGTTCCATCATAAATTTGGTTCAGATGATTATGGTTTACTGGCTTGTTGCTATCTAATTCATTTCCTTGTTACGGAATGCACTTGTACAATAGCAATCAACTTCCAGCTCCAGAATGCATAGGCTTTCCAGTTCATATTACGTGTAAGTGGTTAAACCACATCATGCCTGTTTTCAGACTGATAATTTCAGTGCTAAATTAAGCTAGTGGATTTAGGCAGCTCGTCCTGCTCTCTGCCAGAAGTGGAGAGCTGAAGGAGTCTTTTTGTAGGATAAGCAAATGGCTATGGAAACACTTTCTAGCCGTTGCAGATAATCCGCCAACTCCAGGTAGAGATTTGTTTATTTAGGAACTGATATAGCCATTTCCATTAAATCACTAGAGGTGGTGAAAATCTGATCTTCCCTAAGATTCTTATATTTCTATAATTTATGTCCAACAAGTCTGCGAGATTCATAAACGATATTTGGTTGCAAACAAGATAAAGCTCAACCCTTTTCAAAAGATTTGCAATTGACAATAATGAGGCAAGGTGTTCAGCTGAGAAACCACTTTGACTCTTTCTCAGGGTCAAAAAATTATCCTTGAGCACCCAAGGGTATGCATTAAGGCACTAGAGATCTGCAAGCCGTACCCAAATAGCCGACATTGTAGGGTTCTTTAATACCTCATAAGAAGCCAGCACCATTCTATCCTCAAGAACAACTAGTTCAAAATTATCATGTGTACCAAACCATTCCCTGCAACAAAGTTAGGACTGTTTAGATAGGATCAATCTCTTGAGCTCTTAAAAGTGTTATTAGTGATATGTAGCTTTAAGCATTGTTATGCTGATATTGCTAATACTTGTACTGTGTGAGAACTAAATTTTGTGCTAACTCGTGTGCATCTCTGAGAGTATTAGTAATTCTTGTGAAGATGGGAAAGGGAGGAGGTCCAAACTTGCGTAGACAAAAGAGGATTACAATAATCAAATCTGAGGACCAACGACAAGAAGATACAATATTAGCCACGAAGAAGGGGAGTCGAAGAAATGAGAATCTCAGACACGAGGAGAAGCGGTGGGTGAAGACTACGCTCTCCGAAACTGGAGCTACTGAGACTGAGAACACTAATACAACGTTTCCCGTTGAGCCTGTGAATGGAACAGGGACTTGTGATGAAGCCTACGACACTCCGTTGTCTCCAAAGATAGAAAAATGGATGATGATATACTGTATGATGATATACTTTCTATGCTTTCTGGTCCGAACCACGTGCCCGATACAAGCGGGATCGCAGCTGAAATGCTCCAGGCTTATGCCTTGACAATTCCTGCAGTGAAGAATGTATCGGTATCCTTCTTAGCAACTGCAAAGCCAAAGGATGCAGCTCTTATGACCACTCAAGCTAAAGGTGCCTTCACAACTCTTTGTGCCCTCGGTGCAGATTACCGTGCTTTTTACATCGCCATGACATCCTATATTCTTCTTCGTTTGGAACTCTCTTCTCACCAATTTATTGAAGCAGAAAGGGCCTTTTCTGATACTGAGACTCATCTGGTCAAGGTTCAAAGCTTGAAGCATAGCTTGAAGAAATCAGAACAGGGGTGGCAGACCTGGAAGCTTAGAAGATTCAACGAATGGAGGCATCGGCTGAAATTAATAACAAAGCTGGGGCCATTTTTCCCCAGGAAAAGGAAGCAAAAGGAATTATCAGAATCGTAGAGCTCTACTGTCCATTTCTTGATTTCTCCCTACAATTACAAGGGACGTGCATGTGCGCACACAATGTTGTACTGTTTGATCCGATTCTTATGTGATCATTGATGTTAACTTACTAGTTTTGTAACTAAAGCAGACACTGATACTAGTAGTTGTAGCTTATAGAAATGTAAAGATGCTAGACATGGTGGTTCTAACCGATCTTGGACTTCAAGAGGTTCAACTGCATGGGAGGTATCATATTCTGATTAAAAACAAAACTAGTAAATTCTGATGAAGCAGCTTAAAAAAACATGTCCAGTGATAAGATTCCAGTCCATCTAAAACCTAAATGCCAATGATGTTTGGTTGTTATGGTGCATGTTATGTTGCTATTACTTCATATAAGAGAATGCAACTGTAATGGAGCAGTGAGTTTTCAGAAAGCAATTTTACTTGATCATTGGCTTGCTACATCATGTAAATGATGCAGGCACCAGAAATCTGCAGTTATGTTGCAGATTGATCAAAGTAAAAAATAAATGAACTCCAAATGGGTTTTATAAAACCACATCAGAAATGAGCTCTGCATCAGTCTCCTCAAGATCACCTAGTTCAGACAAGCATGTATACCAAAGAATAGCCAGCAATCTAGGATTTCATTGTTTTGCTAATCTCAGATTCGAATACAGAATTGCAGATGGACAAGTGAATAGATAACAAAACATTTGCCAGGTTCAGTTTCTTTTCCATCTGCTTCCAGCCAGTCAAGCGGAAACCAGGATTCTTGCATCAAAGACCATTACCTACCACCAAGTAAGATTGAATATGGAGCAATAACAACATTATCCTTTTCGGGCAAATCACAATTTCATTAACAAAGGAATTGAGAGTCCAAAAGGCAAATCACAATTTCATTAACAAAGAAATTGAGTGTCCAACCATCTTTCATACATGGAACGATGCAAGGATGAACCACTAGGGACAATTGACAATCTGAATTAGTTGACAAATTCCTGTTCAAGATGAACTTTACAACAAGCAACAACGCAGCTGAATCAACACTGGAATAAATACAAGGACTCTAACGGGATGCTACCAGTTCTCCTTGACAATCTTTAACTTCTCAAATATAAACTTCCCTTCCTTGTACTTCTGAGATGCCTCATAAGCTCTTTCATACTTCCAGCCCAGCACCTCTTGACAATCGGCACAAGATATATCAGCAACAGTGTGGAGACCAGTCGTGAGATTCCTGTCCTCTTTAGGTCCCACGACAATGTTCATCGCATGAGAGAACAGAAAGGCTCGACCATGTCTTCCCTGTCAACAAAATTATGAAGAAGATATTGAACAGAATTCTTGTCACTGCTTCCTATCATAGTATACTATATAATTCCATTGTATAGCGGGGGGAAAAAACGGAATTACTTGATAAAAAAACTAGCAATCAGAGATTGAACTGAATACAACAATCTTATGGACATAGATGCAGGTATCATTTTTAGGGTTTCACATTATTGAAGAAAAAAGACACTTCATCAGAGACTCGCTTATATAGTAACTTGCTGATATAAGGGTCAGTTATCACCTGATTTTCTACATAGATTGACATCAATGGATGAGAGAAATGCTATGAACAGGATAATCCAAATCATTTCTCTCACTGATAAAATGAAACCATGTCGATCTAAAGATCATTGCACAGAAAATCTATAAAACACAAAGAACATGGCTATCAAATACAATGATCAGCAAGACCAAGTCAAGACATAAGGACAAGGAACAGCCAATTATCATAAAAAAGCAGCTAGAAGAAAATATGAAGCAACAATTTTATCAAAGATTTAAGTGATTCACCTGAAAAGCCTTAGAAATTACATCATCATGAAGTGAAACATGGTTTCGACAATTACAACAGCTGTACAACCTTGGACCCACCAATTCCGCCATTAATCAACAATTTCAAGGTTTAAACACCTTACTGATCACCAACAAAACACAAACACGAACACAGGAAACAAGAAACAAATAAATCCAAGATTGATCACTCACACGGCAAGAAAATCCAAGAGGAGATGATGATCAAGCAAAATTGTAGTCTTTACTCCTTTGTGATCAAAACAAGGCTAAAAAGATAAGTAAAAGACCGTAAAGCACAAGTTCCTTTACCTACAACAAATTCAATGATGGCCCAAAAGTCTGAAACAGGAAGCCAGAAACAACGTTAGCTTACTAGTTTAGACCAAACTCTAAAGTTGAGTGTGATTCCAAGTACGGTTATATTACATTTTTTAGAGAAAAAAAAATGTGGGGTTGATAAGGACAATGATTATTGATTGGCTTGAAATAGTAAACCATAAGAACATCAAAGATATCAAATTAATATTACCAAAAACACAGCTGTAGTTAAAAAAGAAATACACAAAGGCGAAGGTAGTTTTTCTAAGCACGCAAGGGCAAACTTCGGACACAAATCTTATTAACTCAAGATGTAGGTTATATTCTTTGGTTGTCTATAGCATTCAGTGTGTCTTTGTTATTGTGCAGCAAGGCAAAGGCAAATGTATTTTTTATTAAAAATAAATTAAAAAATTAAACAAAAAAAAAACATTTTTAAAAAACGTACAAAACTAACACGAGCCAAAACATGGTGGAGTTAGTTATCTGAGACGAGAACGCGCTGAAATTAGCGCGTGGAGAGCGGATTTATTGAGAGGATTCAATTGCTTTCGCTGTCGTTTGTAACTTTGTTGGCGCTTAGGAAGCTCCGTGCTTGAGACGTCACAAAGCGCGTGTGAATAGTACGCACACCTGAAATGACCTTATTGTTATTGTTATTTAAGAGTATTTGCAGCAGTGCCATATTGACTATGAAAGTCAGCGAGGAATATCCTGTATTATCGGAAACTCATACAGTTATTATTACTAATCATTATAATTTGACAATAAGAATATATATATATATATATATATATTTATTTATTTCTTAACCATTTAAATCAAGTCCATTGTGGATTGGGTTTTAACCATGTTATTTCTTATATAAATAAATAAATAAATTTTAAATGAATTGATAAGACGAGAAACAAATCCATTTATTATTATTTAAAAAAAAAACAAATCCCTTTCAATTTCTGGGATGGCAAACTTGTCACTGTCAGGAAGTAAGATTAAGAACATGCTGTGGGCAGAAATTGCTGGAATTGATTTGCTGATAACTACCACATCCGAGAAAATAAGAAACAAACCCAACATTAGTGCTCCCGAGTCGGGTCATATGTCAAATTTCTCTCTAATTTTAGATTATTTTTTTTAATAATAAATATTTGGGTCATTTACACATACAATTGATTAATTTTAGAATCCACTAAACATCCTTGAACTCAATAAATAAGTAAAATACTATAAAGATTATATGCATGTATTTAAAAAGTCAAACTCAAATGATAGAAAAAAAAACAAATTCCTTTTAAAATCACTAACTTACAACCTCGAGTTCTCTAATCTTAGATTTTTTTAAAATTAACGTGGGTGTCCGGACCAGTTTGCGCGCACCACAACTAATCCCATGAGCCCTGAAGTTAACGATCATATAACCCTCCAGTGGCCATCATATGAGCAATCAAGAAGTGCCTTACCTGCTCACTGGGCTTGCAGGATATTCAGTGGGCCGTGGGGATTAGTCGTGGTGCGCGTAAGCTGGCCCGGACACCCCACGTAAATAAAAAAAAAAAAAGAACTCGAATCTGAGACCACAAAGGGAGCAAACCCCTTGATCCCAAATCTTTACCACTTGGCCACCACCTAGAAATCTAATCTTAGATTTTTTTTTTTTTTAGATTAACATGGGTGTCTGGGTCAGCTTACGGACACCACGACTAATCTTAGATTTTGATTGCTCTGAAAGAGGTTAAAGTGTGTAATTAGCACCGAAAAAAAATAAATGGTGAAGTAATACACGTTACAAAGTCTTGGTTAAATATTTTAATAATCTCGTGGTTTATATATTTTAATATTATTGTGTTTAAAAACAATGATATTTGTCTAAATATTACTGTTGTGAAATGTTTAACTAATTTTTTTTTTCTGAGAAGTAATGAAGAATCATTGGTCATAAGTTCTTAATCAGTCACCTGAAAAGCTTTAGAGAGGAGATCACTATGAAGGGCAAGAGGATTTTCGCAGCTGTTCATGGGATAAGGACTGAGTTTCGCCACATTACTGAAACTAAGAACAAAAGACATAATAATTCCTGAGACATAATTAATTCTCGTCTTACTGTCTAAATTAATTTAAAAAATATATATTTTAACATAAAAAATGAAAAAATAAATTGAAAAACTAACCCCATCAGGCTTTGAGTGAGAATCAAGTTTACCGAGCGCTTGATAATGCATTTTCAAAATATTTTTTTATTTTTAAAATTAGCAGATTAAAACCATAAAAAAATAAAAAAAAAGTAATTTTAGATATCCAAACCATAGTTTTGTAAAAAAAAAAAAAAGAAGAAGTATTTTCAAAACCATAATTTTAAATGCAAAGCATTGTTATGACCGGAAATTACTTGGTAACTTCAGTGATGCTTCTGCCTTGTCTTCTGATGAGAAAACAAGAGATACTGAAAGATATTCAACTTCTTGACTGAGAATAGAAGCACAAAAGACCAGCTGGAAAGGATTAAAGCAGAAGAATTATGTGTATTGACACCTAACTTGAGCTATAAGGAAAAGAAAACTGACACACGAGCTTGATTCTCAAGTCTTTCTTATTTATATTAATTGCGTGTTTGGTAATATAGTATTTTTATGTTGGGTGATTGCGTGACACGACGAAAAGATTGATGTCTTCTCCCAAGTGCAGGAGTGTCGAAGTAATAAATAACCCGGCAAGACCGGGGTCGAACCACAGGGAGGTTAATTGTACAAATTATAAACAACAATTATAAAATAACAATAACAACAACAGTAATAATAATAATAATAATAATAATAATAATAGTATTAATAGTAGTAGTAGTAGTAATAATAATAATAATAATAATAATAATAAAGAAAGAGAAGAAGAAGAAGATGATGATGATGAGAACTTAGAGATGAAATATTAATGTAAGGATTAAACAATAATAATAACAAATGTCAAGGTTAGAGATTCCACTAATGGTATATCAAACAAGTATAGTATAAACTCTTATTATTGAATTGGAAACCACACACAAAGGAGGTTCCAATCAGATTATATATTGTTAACATGATTACATTAGTCATCTTATTCAATTAATGCTAATACTTGTAAATCTCGTCAAGCATTCATGATTATAACTTATGTTAACAACAAATCAAGTTCCTTTCATAGCTCAGGTGTCGGTTATACCATACAGTATGAGCTATGAGAGTGCCAAGCATTTGTTGTACCAAGTGTTATACAACATAAATCAAGATTAATCATTTAACAAGCAAAGTATTAAAGAGTGAACAAGATAACAAATATAAAACATGTTAGTATCAAACATTAAAGTCCATATTAAGTTTACATTATACTTATTCTTACACCATTAGTGTAACCTTTTCACCTTGACATAACTAACTTAGCTAGACATAATGAAAGAAAGCAAAATAGATAAACAAAATAAGAACATAAAAGTTAACTAAGTAAAGGAAAGGAAATGAAAGGCATAAACTTAATATTAATGAAAGCAAAGCATAAACATTACAAAAAATACAAAGAGAGAAAGGAAGAGCATGATCTTGATCTGGAAACCAAGATGCCTAAATGCATGGCAAATGCCTCCTTTTATAGGCCAAAATTGGGAACTATTGATTTGATGACTAATTGATGAGTGGGTGACCAATTCTTGACTTGGTGACAATCCTTATCTTCTCTTGTCTGCCCAAAACGTCATTGATAACGTCAAAATTGGAGCCAGTTGCAAACATGAAAGTTGTAGGCAATTGTCTCGGCTTTCTTGTGTAAAAAATTCAGCTCATTTGGACTTCTAGAACTCCAGATATGGCCAAAATACCGAACAGTGCTCGGGCTGGAAGACAGATTCGGGCTTCTTTGTTGTTGCTACAATTTGGACTTGATAATGGCCTTTTTAGATCTTGGGCTCCATATGAAAGTTGTAGGCCTATGTCTTACCTTTCCATCCATATAAATTGGACCTAAATCTGAGATCTGTAGCTCCAGATATGACCCAATTACCGAACAATGTTCCGGTTTGGATTGCACCGACATCTCTTTTCTAAGTTTGGCCATCTCTTTATCCTTGCAATTTAAGTTCTTCAAGTCATCAATCAATCCTTTCATTTATGTGATAGGCCTGCATTAAAAATAGACATTTACCACAAATTAAAGGTATCTTATATTATTAGATACATTATTATAAAACATATTTTAGTTAAGGAGTTATTGATACTTCAAGTGCAAAATGATGATATAAAACCATGATAAAAATGCACTTTTAAGTACTAATCACACATTTTACATCAAAATCCAAATTTGACCTTGTTTGGATCGTATCATTCCCTCTCTCTTCAAGATGATTCATCCTCGAATCACCAATAAGTTGGATGGACAATTTCTTATCCTCTTTTTGAAGCCTTTGGAGTTCTTTTCTTGCAAACAATCGTCGCCAACAACTTTGGATGAAACTTGCAGCCATTCTATTTTGTACATCATCATTACACTCCTTTTTCTCCTCTTTTTTTGAAGCTTGCTGGGCATTGATTGTTGCTGATAACACATCAAATTCTTGCTTCATCTCCCCTAGAATACGGGATAGAGTCTTTGATTCTTTTTTTGGAACACTAATCTCTTTATCTCTCTCCCTTTGATACCACCTCTCCCTTTGAATCTACATTTTCTTTTGCCATAGCACCTCATCCAAATACATTAAATCCCTTCGATTTCTACACTGTGGAAAATCTTCCCGGTAGCCTATGGTCTCATCCTTAAAACCACCATCACAAATATCATCAAATTGAGGCTCAAAATCCTCATAATCAGCCCACCTTCACCTTCCGGCCCTACTGCCATTGTTAGATTTCCGTTCAACCCCAACCTTTCTCACGTCTTGGGTACATGTTCCAGCCACGTTTCCATGTTTTCCCACCTTCTCAAGTCTGTCACACACGTTCCCCATCATGAAATTCATGCTTTTCATCATTTTTGTCATGGCTTGCATTTGGAACTTAAGTTCTCCCTCGGGATGGGGTGGTGTGTTGTTTTGATCTGACATGATAGTACCTGCAAAACTTGGTTAATGGTAAAAAAAATTATCCTCACGCCGCTCGTGTTTCGCTCAAACACTCAATATCTTCACATGCTCACACCTCTCGTCTCACCTTCTTGCGAAACTGAAACCAACACCAAATTGAACCAACTTGGCAGCGCTATCCAAATATATATATGACTCAAGAAGCAATGAAAAAACTAGAAAACAAGCAAAACGAAACTGCGATGATAGTCTCGTGAGTAGCAAGCGAGTCTATCCGAAATATGAACGAAACTGAAGGCTCGAATAAAAACAGAAACAAAAAATATGCAAAATCATTAAACAACACCCAAATATGTTGGATATGATGAAAATAAACTGCAAGAAATGAAATCAACAAAAAGCAAGCGAATTTCAAACGTTGATGCAAGACAGACTCGTTTACGACAAGTTAATTCTGAATCTGGAACCTGAAGTAAATGATGTCCAATTGAGTTAAAATTTCAGATATAGTGCGATATCAACCCAAATAGGCAGAAAATAAATTTTGAGCAATTTATGACAAGGTTTGAAATACTGACGCAAAAACGTTATGAATCAGACCTGATTAGACCCGAATTTGAAACCCAAAGCAAACGATATCCAATTGACCCCAAATTTGATATGTAATGCGATTAGGACACTATTAATTAGGATATCAAATTAGAGCTAATTCCGAGTTGATTTGAGCCAAAACAACCCTTGTTTAGTTTTCTGCGGCAGAATCTAATAAACGTCTTTTTGAACAATTTTTCTTTTCTTTTCTCTTTTCTTTTTTTTTTTATGCTACTGATATATTTTGAATAATAACAGAATGAAATAACAATTTTTTTCCTTTTATATGCCGCAAATTCAAGGAGAAGAAGAAATTGGATACTAAGGAATTTTTTTGCGGAATTAAGAAGAAACAAAAATTTCAGGAGGATATAACCTGATTAATGGAGCCAAGCTCTGATACCAAATGATGCGAACCTCGTGATCACATGGTCACGCAACCCACACGCAAAGATGCCAATTCCCGGAAAGCCAAGTAAATCAGGTTTGATAGGAGTGTGACACAAAGATAACTTGTACCTAGGCACCAGCACTATTGAAAACAGAAACCCCCACCCAACGAATATTGATTCGCGAACGAGAAGTATAAGGATGACGCCACGAAGACAGTTGTTCTTCGATAAGTCGTTTTCAGTTCTTTAGAGAACCAAGGAAGGGAGATTATCCCACCAACACACAATAAGTGCAGCAAAGAAGTTTTATTAATCTGAAAATTGCGTAACCTTTACATGTTTGGGTTATGCCTTTATTTATACTGAATTTGAACTTAAAGAAACCCTAATGGACCTCCCTTAGGTGGACTTATATGTAGCCCACTTACAATTGACCCAAATAAGTAATAATAACCCAAAAACTAAGAAGAAAATACTAAAAATACTAAAAATCCGAAAATACCATCCTAAATAAGCTAGAATCAGATTTGTCACCCTTAAGAAGTCCTAAACAAAATTGGAAAAATCTGATTTGGAAAATTTGTGTTGCTGCCCCCTTTGATGTCCTTGATTAGCTTGGAATTCCTTGTTTAACTTGGACAAATAAGAAAACAAATTTCCTCCTTTGTTGCTGATTTAATTACTTTCCTTCCTAAGTGAGGAAAAGCATTAAATAGTCCTCCCCTCTTTAGGAATAAGATTTGGCCAACTTCCTTACTTAGTTAGGAGAATAAATTGCTGACTCTTTATCCTTGTAGTATTAGAAAAGACAAGCCTAACAAGGCTGGTATTGGGCCGGACACATCAACCCCTTGTTCCACATGAATTGGGCTCTTCTTGGACCTGAACTAAATGAATTAAAGGCTGTCCTTCATGCTCCTTAAATGTTCCAAGCCTCTCTAGGTCCATTTTGTTCCATATATTCTGAACAAGCCCATTCAATGCTTCTTTAAGCTTCTTAGCCCTAGCTCTTGTGATTGGCCCAATTGGCACCTTGTTTCCTTAAAAGTTATGAATTATTAATGATATTGGAAAGTATATGGTAACATTTGAATTACTTATTTTATAAAGATTGCATATCAAATAAGAAAAATTAATTGATTAGAAATACATTTTTATTTTACAATATTCAACAAGGATTTTTCAAAAATTATTTCTCAGGTAAAAAGGAGTAAAAAATAATTTTAGACTATTATTTTAAACCTAGCTTTGATTTAAATTGAGTGCATGTTTAACCCATTAGTTTAACGGTTTACAAATAAATACTTTCATGTAAGGATTTTTATGGAGTTGGTGAATTTTATTTATAAATTCTCGTATGTTGTGTATTTATTTCTCTTTGTGTGGTTAAGTGATTTTCATATTAAATTCTAAATTGAATATGCAAACTCTTTAAAGGATTGATCAATTTTATTGTAATTTATACTTCTTATTCGCGTCTTGTTATAGACAAAAGGTGAGTGATCAATTGTATATAATTTTAGTTCTCTAAGACAAGGTTCTTCTTGGATCAACTTTAGTTCTCTGATGTGCATCATGGGAATGATAATCCATCTCGTAAAGGTAAATCAAATATGCAAGAGGATTCAGATGGTCCAATGACAAGAGCGAGAGCGAAACAACTACAAAGGACCTTGACGAGTCAGATTGGAATGATTGAAGCTGCGTCGGAGTTAAAATTTGGCAATCAGTTTCAAATTGGTTCAAGGGTGCTTATTTGCCTACAATTGGAGCTTAAAGATGGGAAGAGCCCTTAATGGTTCTTTTGATGCTGGACTACTTGAATTTGGGTTGATAATGCAAATAAGTTAAGAAATTGATGCTGTTTACGTCAGAACAGTAGATAAATTTGAACCCGAATTTGAAGTCATCCATTGCATGTGAAAACAAGACTAATCTAGGTGGATTTCAAGTTCAGAACGTGATCTTTCCAGATTGTCCAACCATGATTGCATTGGACTTTTGTGCAAGAAGTTATAGCCATTTTAAATTCGGTCTGTTTATGTTTCAATTAAAGTCAGAAAATGTGTGCTAGTGTAATTTGTCTGGTTACTTTGTCAAAGTCCAAGTTTTGGGCTTGATTTCTGTCATGTTGAATTTTCCTAAGTGTGGAGGGATGTTCCATTATAAATATGGCATCAGAATATGTAATAAACAACTTTTGGCCAATATTTGAACTTAATTCCGAGAATTAAGAGTTATTCTTCCAAATTGATTTGTGAAGAACCCTACCTGACTTATCACTCTTCAATCACAAAGAGTGTGGCGTCAAAATCCTAGATTGATCTTTGTGGCGTCCAGATCGACTTATCAAAGTATCACTCTAGTTTATCCTCCATTTTTATTTACCTTAAAAATACTATAATCTAGCCTAAACACCAGAAGAAAGACAATACAACCAGACCCATCCTTCATCCATTTTCGTCAGATTCATTGTTGCCGATTTTTGAATCATTCACGGCACAACATTCTCTAAGACAAGGTTCTTCTTGGATCAAGTTACAAACTTTTCTTCAAATCTCAAATTAGCAATTTAAGGGACAATCAAGCATTATTTTTGCTTTGGCAATGTTAAATTTCAGAGTTGTTCTCTAATTTATAGGAATTTTCATTTCGGTTCTTCTTCTTTTGATTTTTAATTTTTTTTCTTGGATTTTTTGTAAAATTTTGATTTGTTTTTTAATTTCATTCTTCAATCCCAATTTATGGTATGTTATTTTTTATAATTTGATTATCATTCTTTTGATTGTTATTTTTTGAATCCTTTTATTAAATTTTTTCCTTTCAATGAAAAACCAATTTTTATGTTTTATGTCAATTTGGTCCTTATTTTTTTTTTATGATCTTTTGCTAAATTGATTTTTCTTTTTAATTTCACCATTTAATTAAAAAAATTATTTTGTATTTGAATTTTAAGCATCATTCTTTTATTTGTTATTTTCTTATTTTGAATCCTTTTGCATAATTAAAATTATTTTTTCAATTTTATTCTTTACTATTTGATTGATTGAGAATTAAGTTTCATAATTTTTCATGATAGAGTGTTTCAGATCTAATGATTTGGGTTATAGGTTTGAAAAATTAGTGCAAATTTCAAGTTTGATAAGATAACTTAGGTTGACTTAACCCTAATTACTGGGGTTATAACACCCCCCAAAATTTAATAGTTTTATCAATAAAAATTTATGTTGATATTTACACTAATAATCCCTTTGTGATTATTTTACTAATGGGATCAAAGATGAAAAATGTACGTACAAAAAAACACTCATCGATATTTTTTGGTATGTTTATAAGTATATTGTTAATAAATTTATTGATAACTTTATAGACAGACCACGCCCTAAAAAAACTTATCCGTTTTATTTCGTCGGTAATTTTCTCAATACTTTTTAGAATATCACTGATAGAAAAATCATATGTAATTTCATCGATGAGCTAATAGTTGTAGTGACATTGATATTTGCAGTAATTATTTTTTAACTCTCTAAAATATATTGCTAGAGTGATTACGTTGATGAGTGAATAATAGCATTGACATTTGTTGTAATTCTTTTTCAATTCTTTGGAATATATTGACAAAATAAGTTTATTGGTAACTTTGTCAGTATAATTTAAAAATAAATATATTAAACAAAAATAAAAAATAATTTTAAAAAAAATAAATTAATATAAAATTAAATCCAAGTGGTGGATTATTCTTCCCTTTTCCTTTATAAAACATGTTTATCATACTTAAATATTAATAGTCTGACTAGTGGCCTGTGACACCTAGTTGATTCTATTTGCTATTTTTAACTTATTACACCTTGTAAAAAAAAAATTAGTAGTTTTCAGAAAATCATTTCCCAAACTTTCATGTGTTTATTTATTATTAGAAAAAATAATCAACAAAAAATACTTTCTAGTCAAAGGATAACTTAGCTTGGTTTTTAAGAAAGAGTTTTGCTTTTATTTTGAGCGGAAAACACTTTTCAAAAATTATAAAAAATTTAGAAATATCATATTATTTGCTGATTATATCAAATTTAGTCCTCAAACTTTTGATTTTTATATTAACTTTGGTCTTTATTTTTATAATTGTTATTTTCTTTTCTCTTATCATTTTTTAATTAAAATTTTTTATCTATCAAGTTCGGTCTTTATTCTTTTGATTGTTACTTATTTTATTTAAAATAATTTATGAAATGGTAATTAATATTATTTTGATTTCTTCATCTTTTAATTTTTTTTATTTGTTAGATTTTATCTCTATTATTTTTATTACTATTTATTTTATTTGAGATAATTTATGAAGTTATATTTTTTTTCAATTTCATTCTCATTCAACTTTTTTATTTGTAAGATTTGTTCTTTATTATTTTAATAAACTTGAAAAAACTAAAATATTAATAAATTATTTTTCAGCTTATTTTTCATGACATAACTAAATACTAGAAAGTGTTTTCCAACTTATTTTTCATTACACTACTAAACATTAAAAAATAATTTATTTTTTAAAAATTTATTTTTTAAAATTTACTTTAAAAAAATTACTTCTTAACAAAGAAACATTGGAAAAGGGGATTACAGGTAGTTGAAAAGGTTGCGAATGGCTGTATGAAGAACGTGCAAGTAATTCTTTGAAAATGTGTCTCCATGACTTGCAGCAAGGCTAGACATTCCAATACATACATATATACAAATTTGCTGGGTAGTTTTTAACTTTTCTGCAAATTGAGGTAAAAGTTAGGTATGTTAAAGAACTTTCACTGAGACAAGAATAAATTGGACGTCCAAATAAGGTAAAATTGGAGGAAATTATTTGCTTCCAACTGAAAAAGGGAGAGTTCAGAAGGTCTACACTAGGTAAAATTATGACTTGCATGGCTATGTATTTCATTTTTTCAACAAATTTAGGAGAATATTCTTTGGGAGGTAAGTGAAGATATCAAAGGCCAGCTAAACAGGTTGCATGGATGCTCAGATTCAAGCACTCATTTCCAGAAAATTTTCTTCTACATATCTGTTGCCTTTAATTTAATCACTGCAAAAAATAGGGCCACTATTAATTACTACAATAAATTGCAAAAAAAGAGACCATATTTTGGGTTTTAATAATTGGAGTATCCTTGAGCAATTTTGTTGTCCATCAAGATTAAATTTTAGGAAAATTAGCCTTAGTATCGTAAGTTTAATTTAAATTGTGATTATCCACTATAATTTAAAAAAATTATAGTTTACATCCCTAATTTTATACGTACACTAATACTCAACATCTTTTTTAAAATAAGTCAATAAAAAATATTTAATTATTTATAAAAATGCTATTGTTTTTTATTTAATGACTAAATTTTTTTATATTAAATATTACAAATTTACCATTAAAAATTTTCTTTTTTAAAAAACAAAACAAACTAGCCATCAGATTTAACCTTTTCTCCTCTCTTTCCTGTATCCTTACCCTAAACCTAAATTTCCAAATTCAAACTAAAAGTAAGAACAAGAAAATTCTTCATAATGTCCACGTCTTCATTGAGCAAAAAAGTGGCATTGCAACCATTATTTCTTGTTTTGATGACAAATAATAATCATATTATAAATAGAAACCAAGTCTAATTATCTAATTTTATCCTACAAAAAAGCTAGCACTGCTATCAATTGAAACTTGTCCTATTTGAGAATGTAAGCCAATAATACTTCGAACATGCTTTTAACCATATTTTACTAATAAATATTGTTGGAGAGCATGTTAAAGGATGATTACTTGAAATCAAAACAAAACGTAGAAGAAAAATCCAAAGTATTATTTTAACTTGTATTTATATACACATATTCTGCAATATTAATTAGTAATACATTATTTTAAAACTTAATTATTTAATATTTGATTTCAAACTCACTGCTTCAAAGCAATTTAAAGATTTTAGAGTCACTAGTGTACTCATATTTCTCATCTCCAATTCATCTCTTACTACATTTAATAGCATTCCAACATCCATATTTTGAACTCCCACTATCTCATCGGTTTTTATATCTGACTGCTCGCTCCCAACCCAAAAACTACTATCATAAAAAACAGGAGATAGGTCCATCAATGGCCTTTTCAACGATTGAGTTTTGTAAAATCATAGTTTTTCTAAAACTAATGATAGAAGTTCTTTATTATGAACTTACCAAATGCATGCAAATATAAGATTTGAGATTAAAAAATTAGAGTTTTTTTTAAGTTTTAATTTGAAGTTTTTTAGGGTTGGGTAGAGTTTAGTGAGAGAGTAAGGGAAAGAGTGGGGGATGGCAAAGAAGAATAATGAGAATTTCTGATATAATATATACTAAGGTAATTTTATTATTTTGTTAAATTTTAAAATTTATATTGATCCAAGATTTGAATTTTAATTTTTCAAACTATAACAAGTAATCATAATTTAAACAAAACTACAATATGCTAAATATAATTTTCCTTTTAATTTTTATAAAATAATAAATAGTAGACAAACCTATAATCATTTGAGTGTTTTTTTTTATTTGACTGTAAGGGTAATTTAGGACCAATTTGCATGTGACTAAATGTTTTCCAAAATAATCTAAAAATCACCTCTCCTACATTGATCTTGTGAATATATCTTGTTAACAACATTATTAAATGTTAATTCGACAAAAACTACATAAAATTTGTCTTATAATATACTTTAATCTTGCAAAATAATTTTTTTTTATTGATTAGGATAAGAATTACACAATTTATTTTGTATAATATGTAGTTAAAGAGGAACAAAAATTTTATGTGCCTCCATTTCTAAGTATAGGTAATGAAGACATGATGGCATTCCTAAATAAATAGTGCTTTCTACTCTCGTAAAGGCATTTATGGATTCTACAGTATTTGGTGAAATAACATATTAGGTTAGTAAAATTGTTGTTTAGTATCTATGATAAACATTATATAGATATTAATAATAACCTGCTAGGGAGAAGTCTCAAGTCTTCTCTAACATTTTCTTTAAGTATTTTTTTCTTGTTGTCATGAAGGGTTTTCCAATAACGGTAACTCTTTTTTTCATGTCTTAGTTTTTCATCATGTTGAATCATTAATCCTTAACCAAATAATTTTTTACTTGATGTAACACTTTTATGATCCAATTAATAATGGCTTTATTTTTAAAAATGACCATTGTATTTCTTTGGTGGTATGTTACTTTTTATATATTGAGGTTTTTTATTTTTATTCTTATTTTGTGTATTTTGAGAAGTTCTTTGAGGATTAATAGTTGATCAAATCTTGGATCTTTAAATTTAGAGGAGTTCTTTAGAGGTTTTAGCATCGGAAAATAAAGTTTGTTTGTTGTTTATTCATTTGCCCATAAGTTAGAGAGAGAAGAGAGAAACTCACTACAAAATGGTGAGGAGAGAGAAAGATATCAATTACTTTATTTTTTTTAACTCAACATTCATGATATTAATGGGTTCTATTTGATAGAGAAAATATGATAGTAGTCGTTTTAAGCATTTATCTTACCTAGATAAATAAGTTAGGATACAGAGAGAGAAAGAGAGAAGTTTCTCAATTTGATTTTGTATGTTTGGAACCTAATTTGTTTTTTTGGTTATTTAAGTGGGTTTTTGGGTTCTCAGGTATTTAATAGGTATTTGCAAGTCAAAATTGATGAAAAAATTAAATTTTTTAAGGAAAAAAATCATATGTTTAATTTTTTTTAGTCACCATATTGGTAAGTGAATTCTAAGTATAGACAAACAATGTATTTTCTATCTTTATTTAAAAAAAAACACTATAAAGATAATATTAACAAGGCCTAGACGTGCATGCTTGGGTTTATTTTTTAAAGCCTAGGTGCGTTAGGCCACTTAGGCTAGTTTTATGTGCCTTTTTCGTTATTAATTTTTTTCCTTTTAATTTCATTCAATATTTTTTTTAATTTTTTTATTGTATAAATAACTAAAACATAATTTTAAAAAAATAAAATTTTAAATTAGTGGAGTCTATAAATTATGTTCAAGTTTGACAAGTTAAGTAACAAAATCCGAATCAATCTAATACATTATTATTTTAATGTTTTTAAAAAACAAGATGTCATTCTAAATTTTTTTTGAAGCATTAAATTTTTTTTGAATTTTTCTTCATAGTATATTTCAGTTTCAGTTTGATTTTTGAAAGATTAATTTTTTTGATTAATTTTTTATATGATTATCAAAATTATATAATCTAGATTGTAGATTTGTCAACATGTTATTATTAGTTATTCAAATTGCATTTAAACTAATATACTTAGTTTTTTGGTTATTTAATTTTAAGTAATTACCTAATTAAGTCTATGTCATTAATAACATTATTTCGTTAAATGAGTTCTAATTATTTGTTTTTCAATTTTTAAGGTGACAATGACAAGACTTAGAGTACCTTCTCCCTTTCATTTTAATAGTGAATTTGTACCAAAGGACATTTCATGTATGATATAAGAAGAAACGTCAATCAAAATTGAGTTTGGGAATTGGAGAGGTTCCAAAAACTTTATTTTATTACTGAAGCTCTTTCCACCTAAGTTTTTAACACTTCTCGTGATTCAAATGTCGAGGTCAAGTCACTTCTGTAAAGATAGTTGATTTGGAAGAAAGGTATTGAAGAGAGAATTGATTTGCTAGGGGAAAAGAATAGGTTGTTCAACTTTGTGCCTTTTGACACTTTCCTTGTCAAGGCACTTTCCTAAATAACATGGATGAAAGGCAACTTGGAGAACCCCTTGTGGCTGCGAGGCAGGTGGGTTAGTGGTAAAAATCATATGATATTTATAATATGATCTCTTCAATATCTGAGCTGCCTGTTTGCCAATAAAATTAACAATTTAAAAATAAAAAAATAATTCTAAAATATAAATTAAAATAAATAAATAATAAATAATAATTTATAAAAAATAAAATGAGAACATAGTTTTGAAACCTGACTATGTAATCAACCTGGCCTCAAGCCTGGATCACGAGTTTTGATCAAGTCACCCTGGTTAATTCTTTTTTATTTTTTTTAACTCAAAATGATGTCTTTTAGTAAAAATATCAATGAATTACAACCAAGTTTTTTATTAGATTAATCAAGTGACCATGTCAACCGGCTAAGTCAGCCGGGTCACCCCGGGTCGTAAGTTCCCATATTTTTTTTTTAAATTTGACTTAATTATAGCTCTGAATCACCCAGCTAGACCAGACCAAATTACATGATTATAATTGAGAAAACCTCAAATTAACCCCTAATATATTGCCTGGATATCATTGCAGTGCAAAATCTCTTGATCATATCAATTTTTGTCAAACAGAATATACATTAAACAATATCATCACTTAATTTATTTAATGTTAACTATTGTTAATTTTTTTTTGTTTGTTTTTAAAGATTTAAGGATATTTTATCAAACTTAATGTTTCAATACAACTTGTGTGGATAGTTAAAAAATGCTTAATTAAAAAAATAATTAAAATGCCATAAAAATTACAAAAAGTGATGTGATGTGAAAGACTAACTTTTGTTTTAATTTTGTTATGATATTTGAGGTAATAAATGAATTTTAAAAGAAATTTTAGACATGATAAAACATAAAACAATTTATATTTTGTTAAAAAAAAGATGATATTGATCAAATAAAAAATAAAAATGATGTTTATTTAAAATAAAAATCTCAATTATACCTTTGAAATATGAGAAATATTAATTAAAATATCAAATACTAATATTTGCTAAGAGATATACCTTCTTGTTTTTATACATATGTATTTTAAGTTAGTGTATCTTGTGGTGCAATGTAGTTAATACTGTTTTAGACTAACCATGACTTTAAAAGTTATTTTATTTATTTTTTTATCTTAAATTATGATAAAAAAAAATTAAATTTAAAAAAAGTTATGATTTGTAATTTTTTTGAATTTTTTTTTTAAATTGTAACCAAAAGCTATTAAAATATCAAAAACACAATATATATATATATATATATATA
>NW_011499865.1:575936-606031 GCF_000495115.2 Populus euphratica
TTGTTGTTGTTGTATTATTGTTTTTTATAATTTGTACAATTAACCTCCCTGTGGTTCGATCCCGGTCTTGCCGGGTTATTTATTACTTCGACACTCCTGCACTTGGGATAAGACATCAATCTTTTAGTCGTGTCAACCACTAACTGACGGACCTTCTTTGTTTCTCTCCTTCCTCTACATATTTGCTATTTCTGCTTTTACTAGCCCAGAAGCAACAACTCTTTCTTCTCCTTCTACTTAGATTTATTAATTTCCACTAGGTGGTTTAAAATAACTGATTAATTAAGAAAATTGATAAAAATAAAAATAAATTAATTGAAAAAACTGAACCAAAATAAAAAACTTATTAAACTGATTTTTAAAATTATAAATTTTAACAGGTCTAAGTCAGTTTCGGTTTTGAACTAGAAATCGAACCAAACTGAACTGGACCTACTAATCAATTAACAAAAATTTATGGTATAAATAGTTAATTTAACCCTAACAATTAATATAACCTTCCTGCCTCTAGCTTTCATAAAAAACTGACTCCTTACCCAGAAAAATTCTCAATTTTCTTTTTAATTAATTTTTAATTTTTTTTCTAGTTTCTTCATATAGATAAGCAACTGTATACATATAAAATGTATTGTGGCAGTCATAAAATAGATCAAATGCCATATCAATCTCTTTTTGCTTGTACTGTTTGCTGTTTACAAGATTGACAATGAACATTTAAAGACTAGAAGTAATCTTTATCTGAAGTATCTAGAAACTTGGCACATATTTGATCAACTCCATTTAAAGATTGAAATAGTTTATGTTTTCTGGCCATATGAAATAATGATTTTTCACATGGAGAATCCAATATCATCGATGGCTTGTCAAACAGACTCCTAAGCGACAACAACATTGTCCTTAAAAGAAGCAGAGAGACATTGACCGGTGCATGAAGTGACATCACGAATAATGACGAATTCATTTTTCAAGTTGGATTCAAATGCTTCGAGGTCTTTCTTGTAGATTTTAATGATGGATTCAGATTTGATTGCTAAGATTTGGATGAAAAAGCGAAAGGATCGGGTGGAGTTTTAGGTTGGTAGGTCAAGATTTGGGTTTTCAGAGCTGGGAGGAGGGGATTTGAGAGAGTCTAGATGATGAGATTAGGTTTCCTAGTTTTTTGCTAAATTTTATTTTAACTAAATCGGATCAATTTAGTTAATATTTTATAAAATTAATATAATATAATTTAATTAATTTTTTAAATTTAAATTAAATCAAACCTAGCCGAACCATGAACACCACTGATTTCTCTGGCTTCTACTAATGTCTCCATCCACGCGCGCAATTAATTATATTGCTGTGTTTTATGCATGTCATGACAGCCCAATCCAGCATTTTTAAAGTCATAAAGCAACACTCACCATGTAAATCCAAAAGACCGACTACATGATTTGACATATCAGATTCTGAACTCTTAGCCCCGTCCCAATGGACAAACCTCCTAGCCCCAGTTACATTACATGGTAACAGTAACAGTAACAGTAACCCTAGTTCTCTCTCTTTCTTTTTTTCTCTCTGGGGATCATTGCATTTGTGCTTTTGTAATGCACTTACACTATAGCCGGGATTCATGCTCATTGGCTACGCACCGGTGGGCATATTGCAGAATTTACAGTCCACTTTTCTTATTGTTCATTTTCTTTTGTTAGTGCAAAGAAAAACAAATGAAAAAATTGGGATGGGCCCACTAGCATTAGAACTCGTATCATCGGTGGAAAATGATTGATCACAGCCATCGGATTAATGTGATGATCTTATATATAGCCAATCCTAGCTAGGGTTTTAATCACGTCAACATGACATTGCATGCAAACTTGAAGTCTTATTCACTGTTTCCTTTTTAAAAAAAAACAAAACAGTAGCATGGTGTACTGAACTCGTTTTAATGTCAAGTGGTTTTGATTTAATAAAGTTCAGTGTGAGCTGGAATTAATTACATTGATTCGCTTAAGGAATAGTTTGTTAAGTGAAAATTGGGTTTTTAGAAATTATTTTATATTTTTTAAATTTTTTTATTAATAACAAAATTAATTAATAAAAAATATTTTTTGATTTTTTATTTTAGACAAAAAATACTTTCTAAAAGTGAAAAATTTAAAAATATCATATTATTTACTAATTATATCAAATTTGATTCAAACTTTTAATTGTTATAGATTTTTTTTTCAATTTTATTTTTTAGGATTTGATTTAATTTAATGTTTATATCAATTTTGGTTTTTTATTTTTATAATTATTATTTATTTATTTTATTATTAATTAAAATTTTTTATTTACCAGATTTGATTCTTATTTTTTATTCTGATTTATTTTATTTAAAATTATTTATGAAATTATAATTTTTTTTAATTTCATCATCTTTCAAATTTTATTTATTTATTATATTTTATGTCCATTGTTTTAATTATTAATTATTTTATTTAAGATAATTTATGAAATTATATATTTTTTAATTTTATTCTTGTTCAACTTTTTAATTTATAAAATTTATTTCTTATTATTTTAATAAACTTGAAAAAAATATTAATAATTTATTTTTCAACTCATTTTCCATGATATAACTACTAAAACGTTATTCAACTTATTTTCCATAATACTATCAAACATATGAATATAATTTGCTTTTTAGAAATCTATTTTTTTAGAGAATCATTTTTCAAAACAAAACTACTTTTCAACAAATAAATAGGACTTAAAAATATGTTAATCTCTAGCTAGTACGAAAAGGCAGAGACTAACAGGTAAATTTGACCTACTAGGTAATTAGAAGAGTGTTATCGATTGTTTTTAAAATATTTTTTAATTAAATAATATATTAAAATAATATATATTTTTATTTTTAAAAATTTATTTTAAATATTAGGACATCAAAATATCTGAAAATATTAAAAAAATTAATTAAAAATAGAAAAAATTCAAATTTTTATAAAAAAATTGAATCTTAGCTCAAACTGAAACTAAAAAATATGTAAAATCCTAGATTGTTAGAGAGAAAATCTAACGTTTTTGTCATTACCAGCAGTAAAATATCTTTTTGAATAAATTTACTTCTTTTCCTCCTTGTAGGCAAATAATGAAGAAAGCACAATACGTCAATATATAGCTACTAGCTATGCAAGATGAATAAAAAGGTGATTTTTTTTTTCATTTTTTTTAAATCATAGTATTGAAAGTTGTATGATATATATATATATATATATATATATATAATCGTACATAATATATGAATTTACATCTTACATTAACTTGTTAAAATTGTGCTACTTTTTTAATTAAATTTTTATTTTTATTATGATATTTTATAATAAAAAAAAACCCTCTAAATAACGCAGTGATATGTGAAATAATCAACCTCTTGAGAATATATGCACGTATGAAATGCTTGGGCAGCCTTGGACACACACAAAAGTGTGTTTGAGAATCCCAAGGTGGCATGTCTTGTTATCTCCGCATGTTTTTCGTCACATCAAATTTGGTGTCTGCTTCTGCTTACGGAAAATCTTTCTTTTCTTCATCATATGTCTGCTTATAGTTTGGTGATTATTATTATTTTTAAAATTAAGATAAATATCCATATTAATTTTTATGTATATCTCAAGTAATTTTATAAGTATTAAAATTAATAATTATATAAATTTTTAATAACCATGAAATTATTTAGTATTTATTTTTATGAATATCAATGTGGCTTCTTATCTTTGAAATTAAATAACACCTTTTTTTAATTCCAAAATAGTTTGATTTTTTTTAGATGACAATATTATACTATTATAAATAATATAAAATCATATTTAAATTTTTTTATAATAATTAAAAATTTTTAAATTGAACGGTTATTTAACACTGCATTGCATGTAAATACATGCAAGAGCTATATCCATTGTGCATCTTTCTCTATAAAATTTCTTGTGATATACACAGTACTGCAATATAAAAAGCTTGCATTTAGACAATAAATCCATAATGGTTCTTTGAGCGTAACATTAAATCATAAAATGTCATATCGGTTAAGTGGGACTTTCTCGCTATGATAATATTCTCCCTGTCTCTCGTTTTTTTTAGTACTTGGCACTGTTATTGCTTCTGTTTTCAAGTGTTTTTTAAATATGTTTTTCAAAATTATTTTTTATTTTAAAAAATATTAAATTAAATTTTTAAATATTTTTATAATTTTAATATATTAATATTAAAAATATACTGTACCACAGTAAAAAAGAATGGTACTAAATACTGATGATTATATAATAAAAGAGAATGGTACTAAATAGTAGTTATTATTTTCAGTTTGATTCAGTTTTTATTAAAAAAATAAATTAATTAATTTTTTTAAATAAAATCAAAATTGAACCGAAACCGGTTTAAACCGATTAGTTTTAGTTCGTTTCAGTTTTTTTTTGAATAAAACCAGTGCAAATTGGTTTGACTTAATTTTTTTGGCTTCGGGCTTATAAAACCGAGCAAGTTAGTTTTTTAAAAATTTTAATCTATTTTTTTTATAATCATTTTTTTTGATTTCTCAATTTAATCAATTTTTTATTTTTTTTGCCCATCCTAGTACTAAATGAAAGTAAAAATTTGCACATCAATATTCTACAAAATTCCAACATATATAACTGCAATAATAATCACTGAAATAGCATTCACTTTATGAAGTGTTAGGAAATTAATTTTTTTAATATGAAATTAACACACATAATTATAAAATCTTCGATGATACTCGAGGTATTATTATAAATATACATGGAAAAATTGTAGCTTAGCGTGTGTGTGTGTGTTTTACTACTCACAGGACACCGTCGATCTCGTCCAATCCATTAAGGATGTTTTTTGAGTGCCCTCTCCTCCTGCGAATGACTGGTGGTCTAATTAAGGATGCTTGTCGCTATCCAGCTTCAGTCCAAAGTGAATGTGTGGAAAATGTGCCCACTGAAAAACAAATATATATTCTATTAATGTTTTTTATTGGGTCCAGCTGACAAATGTTCTAAATTAAAACTATTGAGGAATGATTTTGTTTTATTTGAAGGTGAATAGACATTCTTTAAGAAATTAGTTAGTGATAGTTAATGATAATAAAAACACATTTCTAGTCATCTCTAATCAAATCTCAAATTCTAAAATAATAATTACTTAATTAATTGTTTATCACAGGTCCAGTGGCACAAAATCATGATTATATATAGTATATGAGATTCACTAATAAAATTCATTTATTTAATGTATAAGATACCCATCCGATAAGTGTTATTTAATTTCTTGATAAATAGATTATGTAAAATTATTGTATAAGATTACAATTACTCTATGGTAAATAGATGCAAAAATAATATTAGATTAACAGTAGTTTAATCCTCAAAAAATCTAATTACCACACACACACACATATACATATAGATTGCAATGTTATGATCTCCTAGCCCCATGCAGCATTTTAATTTTATGTTACTGAAGAAGGTTTGGATTTTAAGTAGGAGAAAACAGTTCCGAGTTTTAAGAGTACACAAAATGTTGCCTTTCCATAAAATAAAAAATAGTATTAATTAACATATAAATTAGTTTTAAATTATTCCTAGATCATCAAATTAAAAAAGTATTATACATTTATACTAGAAGTTGCTATATTTTAGCACCCAAACAATTGATAAGACATTGTTTATGTTTTATATATTGGAGAAAAAACCCTACATTGTCTAATTTTTATTTTTGTTTTTAACATATATCTTGCAAAACAATGATCTAATGAAAATTCAATAATTCATATATCACTTTATATATTTTTTAAATACCAATGGGATTGTGTTATATTTTCTTGGGTAATATAAAGATTTTTTTTTCTTATCTACTAAAATTAATTTTCCTAAAACCATATTATTCTATATTTTTAGATTATGTTCTATTATATTCCACTACTAAAATCTAACCAGTTCACATCCCTAATCTCAGTTCTTTTTTAGTCATAGTACATTATCCTATGTGTTATTTTAATATTAGTAACACTAATTCTAAAAAATAATATTAGCATTGTAAAAAAAAAAACTGATAATATAATTTATCTTTTTATTGTTTCTAATTAATTTGCTATAAAGAAAAAATAAAATAAATGTAAGGCACAAACTCACATTTTTTGCTGCCGTGCTGAAAGCTTCCCTATGGCTGATGTCAGGATTACAAGCCTTAATCCTTTGAATTTCCTCCCTGCAAAGTAATTTTACACAGTTTTAAATAAAGGCTTATGATCAACTCTTACTGGGAGGGGGATGATGTTCATCAAGAATAGAAAATGTTAACATACTTGATGAACCGGTTATATGCAGAAGGAACACGTTGTCTCTTCTCAGGGGCTGCTTTTGTTGACAATTGATAGGGAAATAATTAGTTCCTAAACATATAATTAATTATATACATCAATAATTGCAATTATTTTCTGTTTTATCCCGACTACACATTTCAAAACATTTAATTAATTATTATTTTTTCAAATTATACGCTCTAGGATTGCATCCACTGATTAGAATTGACTGATTATTAACCCTAAAATAACCATAGGATATATCTAATGACCATGAGTCTGTTACATTCCATGTTGTCAAAACCCAAGGCAACGGCCCAGCGATGGAATGGCGCCTTACGCTTTCTGCTGTCACGGGTTCGAGCCTTGGAGTTGCATGCTTGTCAGCCCCGTGCTGCCTTACCTGCCTGCTGGGTTTGCAGGGTGTTCAGTGGGCCGTGGGGATTAGTCGTGGTGCGCGTAAGCTGGCCCGGACACCCCACGCTGTCAAAACCATAGCTAATTTCTTAGGTCGAATAGGCAAATATATAATTCAGCATAGTACCATCCTTCATAAAGTGACAGACAATCCATAACTAGGTCATTGCAATTTTCTTAATAAGCAAGTACAACATGCATATGCCAATGTCAATAATAGTGTCACTATATGTTGGTTCAACCAAATAAAGTACGAACTTAAAGACATACATACATACATATATATTTCTTAATTTCTCTCGAATGCTTCATCAATAATCATAAAAGAAATCAATGCGTATACACCGAGGTAAACTTCAAAATGTCTCACCATATGTTATAGGGCAATGTTTCTCATTTAATAGTCAGTTCCATTTCTCACGAAATGTCAACACTCTGGAATGGGCTATGATATAAAAGAAAATCATCATTCTTTGAACGTGGTTGATGGGGTTATCTATTTTATTAGTTTTTATGGTTATAATTTGAATATATATATATATATATTATAAATTATAACTCTTTTAATTAAAAGAGAACTCTCAATGATACTCACTCATACAAAACTATATACTTTTAAATATATAATTGATATAAAACATAGATTATGCCACACCAGATTATATAAATAAACAAAAAGTTATCATTTTTGGAGTCACTTTCTCATCAACATTTCCAAGTCCGTTCATACCTTAACCCTATGTATGTTGTTTGGAAGCATTTAACCACTTGTATCAGCCACGTACTAAGGCATTACTTATCTACCTACACATTCGTACAGGTAGTACGTCCACTAAACTACATTACACAACCAATAAACCATGGCAAATGACATTAAGTTTCGAGTAAAAATAAAAACGAGAAGAACATGCGTACACACACCAAGAAGCACATACATCCACCTGTGTGTGTGAGAGGGAGAAAGAGAAACTCACGGCGCATGGGGGACATTCTTGGTGGTTCTTGCTCGGCAGGCTTAAAAGCAGTGACCTTGTTAGGTTTGGAAGATGACCCACTGTCCTTGCTCAAATCTTCAGAGTTTAGAAGGTGCAGTTTCTGTGATTTTGAACAAATAAATTATATAAGTGCACCAAGAAACATTTTCTTACCAAGAAAGAAAGAAAAAAGGAAATAGTAAGCCTGAATATATCACAATAGCGTAGCTTGGAAAACAGATTTGTAAGTTTTAATTAAGAATATATACAGCCAAAAGTCACACACAAATACAGGGGGGAAAAAGAACAATAATTGTCTTATATTACCTTTCCTTTGGGAAATGTTTTAAATAATCAATTTAAGATATTGTTTGGAATCTTGTTCACTGAAAAACTTGTATCCTCTTGTTCTCTAAAATTTTCCTTATATAAATGTATTCATATGCCCAGCATATAAAGAGTATACAGTTAACCATAAGAATGTCCATGAAAAGAAAGTCAAAAGAATCTGAAATGATACTCACCTGGAGATCTTGAAGAGGAAGTGTTTGTAAGGAACCTCCCATGTTCACGGACAGCAAATTGCCACAATGCCCACATCTAACTGTCACAATACTGAGCAAGCTGCTGCTTGGAACACTAACCTGCCAGGAAGAATTGTATAACTTGAAAGGAATGTCTTCTATTTATCATCCCCCACGCACGCACGCACGCACGCACAAGAAATCACTTGGATAGATCCAAATGTATATATAATTTGCTTAAGATTCTGACAGAACCCTAGCTAGCATCCAAATTAACTGAAGCTTAGGGCTAGGTTTTGTTAGTTTGTGATTTGAGGTTTTAAGTTAATTATGCCCACATTTTTTAAAACTAGCTGGACCATTATTGTATCAATGATCTATAAATCTAGCATGACATGAATTGATGATAGCAACATTGCAGATACTTCAACTTTATTAATTTGAGAGCTCTGCAAAAAGTAATTATAAACGACATCTATAGAACATCATATCAAGTCTTGAAATCAATAAAGTAATTTTTTTGAAAAGTTGAAGTCTCTCATGCAACTTATATATCTCATGAGAAACAAATAAAAAAAGGGTTCTCTGATCTGCCATAAAAGAAATATAGGAGTTAGGACATAAGAAGGGACAAGGAGGAGAAGCAAAGGTATAGGTTGAAATTTGAAGTGGAACTATTTATAGAAGGTAAGAGAAGACAAGAAATGTGGGAGTGTATGTGAGAGATAGAAGGCGGAGCGAGGAGAAGCTGGAGGGAGTGATGAAGCAAAGCAATGTTTTCTCTGCAAGAGATCAGTGTATCATGTTTCATTATTTTAGGGCTATTTAAGGGGCTCGGAGATGCTTGAGTGATTCTTTTTTCTATGCTGGGATCGAAGGCACTTGTACTCAGTTACCGCTGATTTCTCAGACACCTCACATGGGTAATAACTATAGAGACCCTTACTTTAAATGCCTCCATTCTCTTCTCTCTCTCTCTCTCTCTCTCTTTCCCCCTTCAATGTTACCTTCCTTTCGGTGCTATACTGACTTTTTGCCTGACACAGAAGCAAGGTGATAAAAAACAAAAAATAGCCAACACAAAGAGATTGAGAGAGAAGGAGAGGAGATTGAAAAGGACTTGACTTTGAAGGGAAACCATAAAAAACATGAACAGTAAATTAAATACAGCTATCAAAGATGGCAAACAATAAAGATATAGGAATGATTTTTACTGAAATTTGAGTATACTGCTTTGGATCTTCATTTCTTAAAAAAGAGATTGGGAAGAGCAAGGGAGAGAGAGAGTATTATAGGAGAATGCACTTCAAAAGGGGGTTTTAGCAGAGGCATGCTATGATGAAAGGGTTTGAAAAAGAGAGTAAAAGCATTTATTTGGGCTATGGTTTCGCTTGGCCATTATGATGCTCTTTGCCAGCTCTCCACAAAGTCTCTCGTAGGAACCAAGAAAAGCAGTCACTTTTGTGCTTACAGGGATACACAATCCTGAAAATATGCAACATAACTAATATTTAAGATCAAAGAGATAATTTCAGTTCCTTAGTATGCAGCAACAGTAGCACCCACCCACCTTCAAGATAGCGAGATCATGAACAATATTTAACCAGTTCACCCCCTAGAAATAATGTCTAATGATAAAAGGTGATATAGATTAGTAGATGGAAAGCTATGGCTAGAAAGAGTTGCCAGGCTCCATTAATTAATTCATGAGCAGTAGATTAGCAGCATGAAAATTTGAAACTTTCTAAACTTTCTGCAAGGAAAAAAGCTTCTTTTGGAGTACTGGCAACATTACCTGTCAAGTAAGAACCCTAAAACCTACCTGTAGCCCTAGTAAAAAGACCGTGGGATTTCTTTCTTAAACTTGTTGAAATGTTACTTTCCTAGCCTTTTCTTTTTCTT
This sequence comes from Populus euphratica, assembly GCF_000495115.2. Classification (NCBI taxonomy): domain Eukaryota; kingdom Viridiplantae; phylum Streptophyta; class Magnoliopsida; order Malpighiales; family Salicaceae; genus Populus; species Populus euphratica. The sequence continues at coordinate 586,085 of NW_011499865.1, forward strand.
CTTATTTGATAGATCACCAAGGGCTTTAAATCAAATGGGTTTCGATGAATTCTCTTGTCTTCTTCAACTACCGAGTTTTCAAAATCATAAGTCTTAAAAAGGCTTTTAAATGTTTCACAATTTTCAAGACACCAGAAATGATTTTGCAGGCTTTGGTGGCCAAACCCTGATAGATTTTTTCATAAAATATGACACGAGAGAGAATTGCTAGCTATTTCAAAGTAAAACCAAGAAAACTCTTCGACCAATGATGGTTCAAAGAAAATCATCCCAAGAAAAGGACTTCTTTGTATTTCAAATAAAAGAATGGATTTACAGTTATACATTATTATTCTATAAACCACATAAACCTATATTCTCAGCACCAGTCTTTTTAGCTGAACCCCTCTTATTTCCCTCCTATATTAACCTACAAAACCAAAAAACTTTCACCAACAAGAGCTTAGCTGATGATGGAACATGATGCTGTCATGACCAATTAAGCTCTGAAGACATATCATCATGAGGCAAACTCCTCAGTGATGCTACTAGCTAGGTCATAAAAGAGAGAGAGAGAGAGAGAAGATATCCGATACAACATACACAAAAAACATGGAGAAAGAGAAAAGGAGAGAAGGGAAAGGAGGAGAATTGAGGAGTGCTGTACCGCTAAAACGGTGTTGCAGAAATTGCAGTGAACATAACAAACACGTTCAGATACCACGTCCAGAGCCATCTTTTTTAGTGCTAATTAATGAAACGGTGGATTTGAGTACAGATCAAGGGAGAGAATTTTAATTAGGAGTATTTTTCAAAACGATTGTAAGTATTGCATTTTAATTAGGCGTATTTTTCACTACAATATATGAGTTGTGACCTAAGCAAAGGGACTACGTAGCATATATCTATACATCTACACACACAGATCAAGAATTAAAGAGAAAAGGGTAAACAAAAACTAAAAACAAAGAAAGAGAAAGAGAAAGAGAATTAATTAAAAGAAGATCAGGAAAAGACTAACTAGGTAGCAGGATAGAGTAAGCAAGTAATAATGGAGAGAGAAGAAAACAAGGAATTCACAAAGTGTACAAAAAATGTGAAAGGTGAGAAGATCGGATGGGACTAGACTGGTCGGGCAAATTTAAAAACCAGAAATGGTATGGTTTCCCAATGTTTTTGTAGTGCACAGTGACGATATTTTTAGGGGAAAAAGGTTGGAGAGTAACGGATTTATGGAGAGACAATGAAGAAGAATATGATATGGGTGGGGTTATGATTGAGTGGGTGGGAGTCATGCATCCATTTCTCTAACCATCTCTTCTCTTTCTGTAGCGGACGATGAGAGGGATCTTGAGATATTAATTCTCTTTGGAACGCAAGGGAAGAGAGATAGATCCATGGATAAGAGTTGATTATAACTTAGTAACTGTTGTTTATTAAAACTAATTAATTAGTTCTAAAAACCATTTCATAAACTTTTTGTTATAATTATTTTGGATAAGACAATCGGCTGTAATGTAGTTAAGTAGTTAATATTAATGATTACCACGATCAAATGAATTGATCACCAATAATTATAAAAAACCCTTCTAATATTTTATTTGATTGTGTTTTTACTTTTTTGCTTTAATTTTAAAAATTATATTTTATATCTTCAATTCTATAAAGATGGTAACACTTAACATTCTAAAAAAATATATTAATAAAAAATATTTAATTCTTTATAGATTTATCATTACATTCATTTTAATAAATAAAAAACTCTAAACCCTCAAAACAACAAAATTATCATCTATAATTTATAATTACTATAATATTATTCATAATTCATACCAATCCTTTTTAGTATTGCAAGGACCTTTGCTGGAATATCTAGAACTCAGAATTTGGTCTTTCATCAAATTGAATGTATCATCCGTGATAAGCTTGATTTGCTGAGGAACGTTCTACCAACAGATGAAAATAAAAGAATCCAACGAGCATGGAGGGTTAATAACATAGATTCTTCATTTGATATTTAGCTGGTTGTATTGGTTTTCCTAACGAATCAAGTTAGGTCTTGTGTTTTCAGTTCGGTGGCTAGCATGTAGCCATCTGTTGTTTTACGTTTCTGTTCTCATTGTAAATCTGGGGTATGCCCCTTATAATCTTTGTATCGTTTTCCTTTAATATATACGTCAACTTACCAAAAAAAAAAAATCCTTTTTAGTATTTTTGTCAAACAATTTTTAGTCATTATTAACATTCCTTTTCTACTTTATACGGAAAGAAAGGAACAAAAGATTCATAATATTGTTGTCTATAAAAATAGAAACACAACTCATGATTGTTGTATTTGCAACATCCTGAAAGGTTAATATTATTAGTTTATTGATTGCAACACTAGACCAATCCTTTATTGTCGCTTTAAACATCTCTTCTTCCTTTTCTCCCTGTATTGGCAAAGTCACTGCATCTTTTTTGAAATAAAAGATATGGCCATAGGAAGTTTTGTTTTGTTTTTGTTTGATCTTTCTTTCTTGCTGGTTTGGTTTCTCCTCCCTTTCCTTTATGTTGATTGTTTTTGTAGGTTGCTTGTTGTTTAAAGTAGAAGGATAGTTAAAGTTATGGTTCTTTTGATCAGAAATGGTGTTGGTTTAGTGGGTTATGGTGGAACTTTGGTTGGTTTGATGTGGATGAAGGTGGTGGGGCTAGGTTATGGAGTAGCTGGATTTCGATCTAGAAAATTGGTAAAGATAAGGAGGACAAGGATGTCATCAACTGTGGTCGGGGCTAAGATGGGTCTCTGTTGATCATTCTTTGGGTTGAGATTTGGAGGTCGATTATGGTTGGATTTTGAACTTTTTTTTTGTGAATCCAACCAGATTGGGGGTGAAGTTGGGTTGAAGGCTCTGAAGGTTATTGGTTGCATTAGGTTTTGCTTTAGCTAGGGAACAAAGGATCTAGCGAAGCAATTTCCTATGTTTTTGTTTAGGGGCTTTTGGGGAGAATGAAAGGGTTAAAAACAATCGATGAAGGTTCTACCCAAACTAGCTAGTTCTCACAATGGTTAAAAACAACAACATAAATTCAACTAGAATTGATGCAATTATGACAATATAACCAAGAGTTTTGTTTATATTCCTATAGTTGGCAATAATCATGTATCATGCATATTGATGTTGAATTGTACATCATCTATGACATCTTACCGATATGTATTTAGCTGTTTAAGTAGCATGTACAAAATATATATATATATATATATATATATATATAGAATTTTATTGATTATAAAACCTCATTGGAGAAGAAAAGGGAGAGAAGGTGATATAAAATTATCCTTTGCTAATTTAAGGTTTCAACAAAAATTTACAACTTTATCCAAAAAATCTTGTCTTGAAGAATCAAAGTTACATGCAATTAATCACCCCAAGTTCCCCAACCCTATACTTATAACATAACGTGAATGAAAAGTATAAATTGCAATGAAATTTATCAATGTTTTAAAGAGTTTGAAAGTTCAATTAAGAACTTAATATTGAAATCACTCAACCATATAAAGAGAGAAAAAAGGCACACAATATGCAACAATATTAGATAAAAATTCATCAATCCTAAAATATTGCTAACGATTGGTTTATATAGTAGAAAACTAATCGTAATTTGACTTAATAGACCAAAATATGAAAAATAGGGCTTAACACATTAAAAGCAAAAAATAACTAAAAATAATTAAATAAAACCTAACTCAAATAACCTTTAAATGTTGCAACTCCTATAATAAACTAATGAAAAAATAAATAATAGCCCAACTAATTAAAACAAACCCAAAGTCGAGTTTTATAATTTATTGGTAGAATTGAAGCCCTATTTGAAATGAATAGTTCTCTCTCTTCTTGATGAATTAAAAGGTCCACCTTATGTTACTAGAAAGGTATAGATGTCTAATTTTCAATGAAACTAGAATTGCATAAAAATTCATCATGTAGATCTAATTATGACCAAAACAGTAATTAAAGGTCAATATTGACATATTTAAATCTTTTTATTCCAATCTTTCTGTAATGTGTGGAAACTCCCCTACAAGCCCTTTTTAAACATGAATCAAATTAATCAAGGCTTGTTCTTCATTCTTTGATATCCTTTAGAAGTCCACTTTTAGCTCATGTATCATGAAGAAGTCCATTCATTGAATCCTTCGATCTCTTTGTTTCAAGTCTCGTGACCGAACCCAATAGAGTTGTAATGTTTTTTTTTGGAATTGAAGCTAGGATCACATCATTCCTTCTCTCCTCAAAAGGATTTACTTTGAAGTCATCACCCATATTAAAAAAAAAAGAGTAGATATATTAAATTTAACACCAACACCATACTCACCTGTGAATTCCACTTTGTAAGCATGCATTGATCTTTTCAAGAATTTGGAAGGATTTGTCTCCTCTCGACATTAATGACACGATCAAAAGATTGATGTCTTCTTCCAAGTGCAGGAGTGTCGAAGTAATAAACAACAATAGCAATACTAACAATAATAACAACAATAACAATAACAATAATGATTAGTACTTAAAAGTGCATTTTAATCATGGTTTTATATCATCATTTTGCACTTGAAATATCAATAACTCCTTAACTAAAATATGTTTTATAATAATGTATCTAATAATATAAGATACCTATAATTTGTGGTAAATATCTATTTTTAATGCAGGCCTATCACATAAATGAAAGGATTGATTGATGACTTGAAGAACTTAAATTGCAAGGATGAAGAGATGGCCAAACTTAGAAAAGAGATGTCGGTGCAATCCAAACCGGAACACTGTTCGGTAATTGGGTCATCTCTGGAGTTACAGATCTCAGATTTAGGTCCAATTTATATGGATGGAAAGGTAAGACATAGGCCTACAACTTTCATATGGAGCCCAAGATCTAAAAAGGCCATTTTCAAGTCCAAATTGTAGCAACAACAAAGAAGCCCGAATCTGTCTTCCAGCCCGAGCACTGTTCAGTATTTTGGACATATCTGGAGTTCTAGAAGTCCAAATGAGCTGAGTTGTTTACACCAGAAAGCTGAGACAATTTCCTACAACTTTCATGTTTGCAACTGGCTCCAATTTTGACGTTATCAATGACGTTTTGGGCAGACAAGAGAAGATAAGGATTGTCACCAAGTCAAAAGTTGGCCACCCACTTATCAATTAGTCATCAAATCAATAGTTCCCAATTTTGGCCTATAAAAGGAGGCATTTGCCATGCATTTAGGCATCTTGGTGTTCAGATCAAGATCATGCTCTTCCTTTCTCTCTTTGTATTTTTTGTAATGTTTATGCTTTGCTTTCATTAATACTAAGTTTATGCTTTTCATTTCCTTTCCTTTACTTAGTTAGCTTTTATGTTCTTATTTTTTTTATCTATTTTTCTTTCTTTCATTATGTCTAGCTAAGTTAATTATGTCAAGGTGAAAAGGTTACACTAATGGTGTGAGAATAAGTATAATGTAAACTTAATATGGACCTTAATGTTTGATACTAACATGTTTTATATTTGTTATCTTGTTCACTCTTTAATACTTTGCTTGTTAAATGATTAATCTTGATTTATGTTGTATAACACTTGGTACAACAAATGCTTGGCACTCTCATAGCTCATACTATATGGTATAACCGACACCTGAGCTATGAAAGGAACTTGATTTGTTGTTAACATAAGTTATAATCATGAATGCTTGACGAGATTTACAAGTATTAGCATTAATTAAATAAGATGACTAATGTAATCATGTTAACAATATATAATCTGATTGGAACCTCCTTTGTGTGTGGTTTCCAATTCAATAATAAGAGTTTATACTATACTTGTTTGATATACCATTAGTGAAACCTCTAACCTCTAACCTTGACATTTGTTATTATTATTGTTTAATCCTTACATTAATTTTCCATCTCCAAGTTCTGATCATCTTCTTCTTCTTCTCTTTCTTTATTATTATTATTATTATTATTATTACTACTACTACTATTGTTGTTGTTGTTATTGTTTTTTATAATTATTGTCTATAATTTGTACAATTAACCTCCCTGTGGTTCGACCCCGGTCTTGCCGGGTTATTTATTACTTCGACACTCCTGCACTTGGGAGAAGACATCAATCTTTTAGTCGTGTCAAGTTTTTGGCCTTTTCGTCGTGTCAGCTTGACATGTGGCATGCTCATTCTTCATAGATTGGTTCAGCTAACTCTATAGAAGCGGTGAGTTCTGCCGTCCAACCTTCATAGAAAGGGTTCAAACGATGTCCATTGACCTTGAGTACTTTATTGGTTTCTAAACTTGTAATTTCAACTGCACCATAAGGAAAAATATTAGAAACAACAAAAGGTCCAATCCAACGAGAGCGTAATTTTCCAGGAAAAAGTTTTAAACGCGAATGATAAAGAAGGATTTTGTCTCCAACATGAAATTCCTTTCTTGTAAGCATTCTGTCATAAAGATTCTTAGTCTTTTCTTTGTAAATCCTTGCATTCTCATAAGCATCATTTTGTTTTTCTCTCAACGTGGTGGCCGTCCTTTTGGGTACCAAAAGGATAGACGCCACCCATTCATTGTCCGTGATGGGGGGAATGACTCCTGCATCATGAAGGTTAATTTACGAAGCTTGTAAAGCCAATGCTGATTCATGCACATTTTGGGGAACACATATATGCCTCTCCATCTCTTCTATCTTGGTAAAATCATAGCCATAGCTCAAAGCTATGCTTAATCCATCTTCGCTATCAAAATCACAAACCTGCTGCATACACTTATCAACTTGGTCATAACATATGATAGAATAAACATTGTTATAAGGATATGTCATTGCATCATGAAAATTAAATTCAATCTTTTCATCTCCTACCTCCATAGACAAAGTATCCTTACCACAATCAATCTTTGTATTGGCAGTTTTCAAGAATGGTCTCCCAAACAATATAGGAGTGCTGGTTAATAAATCACAAGAATCATGTTCCATATTAAGAATATAAAAATCACATGGAATAACCAAACTATCAATCTTGACTAGGACATCTTCTATCACACCAAGTGGGTAAACAAAACTACGATCTGCAAGTTGTATTACAATGCTAGTTTTATTCAAAAGTTCCAGACTAAGAGAATCATAAACATGTTTAGACATAACACTAATGGATGCACCTAAATCACATAAAGCTCTTTTAAAACTAGCATTACCAATAACACATGGGATAGTAAACGCACTTGGGTCCTTCTGCTTTAAAGGCATATTCTTTTGAACAACAGCAGACACAACTTCACCTATACTTACCATTTCATGACCTTTTAGTTTGAAAGCTCTCTTGGTAGTACACAACTCCTTTGGAGTGTTGGTCGATGTTTTAGTTTGTGGAGAAGGATGATGTTCCTTCTTTGTACTCAATTCAGTTTCTATCTCTTCTTCTTCCTCCATCTCAATTTGTTTTGACCTTTTCTCTTCAAGTTCTTTCCCACTTCTCAGCATGATCGCACTAACATTCTCTTTTGGATTCAATGTTTGGGAAGGCAATTTTCCATTCATTTGTGCCTCCAATTTCCCTACGCTTGAAGCTACTTGCCCCATTTGCTTCTCCAAGTTGTGAATACTTGACCTTGTTTCCTGTTGAAAAGACATGACATTTTGTTACAAGGTAACAGTATTAGAAGCTAAAGTTTTCATCATCTCATGAAGATCATCATTGGATGACGACCCCGTAACATTGAAGTTTGTGAATGGAAGGGGTTGTCTTGTTTGATAATTCTGTTGGGGTTGAAATCCATGGGGATGGAATTGTCGGCCTTGATTGCCTTGTTGGGATGGGTTGCCATAACATAAGTTGGGATGATCTCTCCATCCGGGATTGTACGTGTTGGAAAAGGGATCATATTTACGCTGGGGTTGTCCGTTGAATGCTCCATCAATTGCATGAGCTTGTTCAATGTAATCTTCTGGCATTGTTGGGCACATATCCGAAGTATGTCCTTGTAAGGAGCATATGCTACAAACTTTCACCTGTTGCACATTTCCACAAGCCAAAGAACGCACAAGAGAAGTAAGATCATTAACTTTATTCTCAATGTTAGAAATACTTACCTCATTTACTCGTTTGTTGGAGAAGTCTCCACGAGTGCCAAACTGTTTTGAGTTGGCTGCCATGTTTGAGATCAATTGGCGTGCAGCCTCGGGTGTCTTATCCACCAATGCGCCTCCACTTGCAACATCAATGATACTACGGTCAGTAGGCATTAATCCTTCATAGAAATATTGAATGAGCAACTGATCGGGTATTTGATGATGAGGACATTGAATGCACAGTTGCTCAAATCTTTCCCAATACTCGGAGAGTGTCTCTCCATGAGATTGCCGAATCCCACATATTTCTTTCCTTATGTTGGCAACTCGAGATGCTGGGAAATACTTCTCAAGGAAAATCTTCTTCATGGCATTCCAAGTTCCAATAGATCCTGGGAGAATAGAGAAAAGCCATGCCTTTGCTGCCCCTTTTAAAGAGAAAGGGAAAGCTTTCAACTTAACCTGTTCTTCATCAACTCCATTCGGTTTCATGCCAACGCAAACCATATGGAACTCCTTGAGATGAGTATGTGGATCTTCTCCTGCAAGACCATTAATGTTGGTAACAAATGTATAAAACCAGATTTGAGCTCAAAGTTTACATTATTGTCAATGTTTATGCATAGTGACTGATTTTCCACATTAGGAGCAGCAAGCTCCTTAAGTGTTTGTTGTCGTGCAATAGCCATGGTGTTGAGGCGAGCTTCCTTTCTTAACCTGCGTAAAGTGCTTTCTATTTCAAAATCAACCTGCACTTGAATTTGATTAGTAGAACGGGTCACAGGCATCAATTGCTAAGAAAATTCAAAAGAAAGAAACCACACAAGAGACGAAAAATAATGCAAATTATATGAAAATCCAACGCTAGGAAACTAAAACTGCCTAAAAACCTTAGATAATAGTGGAATTTGGCCTCGAAATGGTAGGGTTAGTGGTTTACCACTAGTCTTGTTCAAAACGTCATTTCCCTTCAGGAAACAAAAGGTCGAACCCTAATTCCACAAACAATTCTGTTTTGAACAGTACCGTTGCGGCAAGTGAACAGTACCGCCGCAAGCAAAAAACTTTTTTTTGTATTTTTTTTTCTGAATAATAATAAATAATAATCACAGCAAATAAATATAACAGTACAAGCACAAGAATTAACTAAAATTACTTCCCCGGCAACGGCGCCAAAATTTGTTGCGATGTCGCGGTCGCACAAATTAATTACCCTTACACTTAAATCACACAAGATAGTATAGAGCAAGCAAGGGATCGATCCCACAAGGAAGATTTAGTTCAGATTTTTAAGTTATACGTTATGCAATTGGGGGGTTTTGATTTGTGATAATCTAAAATATGGAAGAAATTAAACTAGTGAACACGATCAATTAAAACTGAAATTTATCAAGAAAACAAACCTTGGTCACAAGCACACATCCACCTACAGAAATCAGAACTGATCCTTAAAACGAAACTACAGTTTATATTCTGAATTTTTATCTTTTCTTAACTTTGGTTAATTAACGGATCCGCCGTATAACTAGCCCTAACCAACAAATAATCACAGTGTCCGCACTAATGATTTAATCTAATGGCAGCCTTAAGATCTAGATAAATTCATTAATCTTAACAACCAAGTTGTCTGCTTGTGTTGCTTTGATCGAATGTTTTCCCTAAGTTTAATAACGTAGTTCCACCACAATTATCAAGCTTAGTTGCTTCACAAGTTTATATACCCTAACTCCGGTTCTGATATCAAACTTAGCAATAGATTGTTCACAATAATAACTTAGAGTCTGCTCTAGCAATTATCAACAACAATCATAGAAAACATGCATAGGAAAACAATCATACTCATTCATAATACAAACTGAAAATAAATGAAGAATAAATCTCACAGTTCTTGAAATCTGAAAGTTTCTATGTCCTTGCAACCAAGAAAAGAGCTTAGCCTTGCATATCTATTGAACAACTACTCTTAAAGATAAAAGAAAGCATTATTTCTAGCATGTAGAGAGGAGAGTTTGTGTTTCTTCACTTCTAGTTGCTACCACCTTTCTTTGATTCTATTGCACTCCCTCCTCTCCTTTCTTGGCTCTCTTGGTGTCTATATATAGGCTTCAATGGCAGCTCCTCTTGCTTCTTTATCAATAATGGTGGCTGCCAAACATGCCAAACTTTGACATTAGTAGTCACCACAAACAACCCACCATTGTAGCCTCCTTCTTTGACAATGGCAGCATTCCAACTTGCAGCTGGTTTGTGGTTGGTGATTTGAGGTAGGTGGATTGAGGTTGGTGGCTACTTTTCTTGACCTTCTAGATTGATTTACTAGAGGGGATAAATTGCTGAAATTATAACTTGGATGATAGTTTAGAAGCTTCGAAACATAATTTGGACTCATTTCTTCACGAAACCTGATTGCTGGCAGAATTCAGTTGTCATCTTTGAAAAATCATATCGCCCTCATCGGACATCGTGTTTGGCTTAACATTGGAGCGTTTCTAGACCTTGGAGTCATGAATCCAACCAAATTGAGTTTGCATCAATTGGACGTCTATAGCTCCAGATATGGAATTTTGAATGGACAAAGGTCAACAGTGGTAGAATACGAGATTTGACTTTGAAGGATGTGATTTCCATGATCTTCCTCTTTGTATTTTTCTTGCATTACATTTTCAGAAAGGTATGGATGTTAGCTTTTTAGAGCCACTGGAATCACTTCATTTTGATCTCTAGAAATCACGCTCTGCACAAAACATCGACTGAACATCAAATCTGCCAATTATCTCCAATTTACTCCTTTTCGCATTTTTCATCCAAAAGTGCCTTCAAAACATAAAACAAAGAATATCAAGGCATTTTACATATAAAACATGGACAAAACATTAGGTAAATGTGGGTGAAACAATCGAATAATATGGTTACATCACCACCGCACCAATTTAGCCTTAGAATCTTTCTTAGAAAAAAGATATTTCAATGCTGCATAATCACTAAAAACAACAACAAGATAAGACCTGAATTTTTTACATGCAAATACTACTACAAGTAATTCCTTTTCAGTGGTGATGTAATTCATTTAAGCACTATTTAAAGTTTAACTTGTATAGTAAATCACATAAGGTTTCTTATCTTTTTTTTTGTCCCAAAATAGAAAGCAAAAGTGATTCCCATAGTAGCGGTGAGCGAAATGGGAGCAACCTAAACCGTGAAAACGGGGTTGTGGGAGAGCAATACAAGCGTCATGCTGCTAGGTGAAGTGGTGACTTCACTGAATTTGGCCTTTTCGAACAAAGGCTTCTTTTCAATGTTTAGTCCATTAAAATATCTTATCCTTTGTTAGAAGATTACTTAAGGGCTTAGATATTACACTAAAATCTTTGATGAACCTTCTATAAAAACCAACATGTCCTAAAAATGATTTAACATCTTTAATAGATTTTGGTGTTGGCAAGTTAGAATTAACTTGATTTTAGATTTGTCAACCTAAATTCCTTTTGATGAAACAATATGACCATGTATAATGTCGTTTGTTACCATAAAGTGACATTTTTCCCAATTAAGTAGAAGATTCTTCTCTTCACACCTACTCAAAACCTTTTCTAAGTTAGTCAAACAATCATCAAATGAATCGCCAAAAACAGAAAAATCATCCATATAAATCTCAAGAAAATATTCAACCATATCACTAAATATACTAAGTATGCATTTTTGAAACGTGGCTAATGCATTACATAATCCACAAGGCATCCTTCGATATGAAAAGTACCAAATGCACATGTGAAAGTAGTCTTCTCTTGATCTTCCAATGCAATTTCAATTTGGTTATAACCTCAATAGCCATCTAGGAAACAATAAAATCAATGACCTGCATCTCTTTCTAGGATTTGGTCCATGAAAGGTAAAGGAAAATGATATTTTCTATTCATTGAATTAAGTTTCCTATAGTCAATGCACATACGCCAACTAGAAATAGTGATAGTTGGAATTAACTCATTTTTCTCATTTGTTATCATAGTGACTCTAGACTTTTTGGGTACAACTTAGGTAGAACTTATCCATTTGCTGTCAAAAATGGGATAAAAAATTCTATTATCGAGAAGCTTAATGACTTCATTTTTCACTACTTCTTTCATCTTAGGATTGAGCCTTCATTGTATTTCTCTAGAGGGTTTAGCATTTTCCTCCAAATAAATTATGTGTGTGCAAATCAAAGGACTAATTCCTTTTATGTCAGCTATGGTCCATCCTAATGCATTTTTGTGCATTTTCAGAGTTTGTACTAGCTTACCTTCTTGATGTGCATTAATTTTGGAAGATATTATTACCGGAAAAGTTTCATTTTCTCTCAAAAATGAGTATTTGAGATTGAATGGTAACAACTTCAACTCAAGTTTAGATGGTTGAACACTTGAAGGTATGGACTTAATTGATCATGGTGGCAATTCCTTAATTTATGGTCTCTAATTACTTGCCTTTAATTCTTTCTGAAAATAAACTATTTGTAAATCGTCAAATTCATTAATCTCAGTTTCACTTGAAGTAGTTTGAAATTGATTATGAACCAATTTTTTAGTAAAATCCACTTCTTATAAATCATTATCATCTCTAGATTGCTTACAAGTGTTGGAAATATTCATCTCCAACATTATGTTTCCAAATGATTACTTTATTAGTCTATTCCTATAATTAATCAATGCATTAGAAGTTGCAAGAAACGGACATCCTAAAATAACAAGAAATGAATTACATTCTTCAACAGGGTGTGCGTCCAAGATAAAAAAATCCACAAGATAAATGAATTTATTGACTTGTTGACACGACCAAATTGATGTCTTCTCCCGAGTGTAGTAGTGTTGAAGTAATAAATAACCTGGTAAGACCATGGTCGAACCACAGGGAGGTTAATTGCATAAATTATAAATAATAATAATACAAGAACAACAACAACAATAACAATAATAATAATAGAAGAAGAAAAGGAAAAGGAAGAAGAAGAAGTTGATGAGAACTTTGAGATGAAAGATTAATGTAAGGATTAAACAATGATAATAACAAATGTCAAGGTTAGAGGATCCACTAATGGTATGTCAAACAAGTATAGTATAAAGTCTTATTATTCAATTGGAAACCAGACACAAAAAAGGTTCCAATCAGATTGTAAATTACCAACATGATTACATTAGTTATATTATTCGATTAATGTTAATACTTGTAAATCTCATCAGACATTCATGATTATAACTTATGTTAACAATAAATCAAGTTCCTTTCATAGCTTAGGTGTCGATTATAACATGCAATATGGGCTATGAAAGTGCCAAGCATTTGTTGTAGTAAGTGTTATACTACATAAATCTAGATTAGTCATTTAACAAGCAAAGTATTAAAGAGTGAATAAGATAACACATATAGAACATGTTAAATTTATACTATACTTATTCTTACACCATTAGTATAACCTTTTCACTTTGATATAATAAACTTACCTAAACATAATAAAAAAAAGAAAAATAAATAAACAAAATCAAAACATAGATAAGATAAAAGTTAACTAAGTAAAGGAAAGGAATTGAAAGGAATAAATAAGATATTAATGAACATAAAACTTAAGCATTTAAAAAATACAAAGAGAGAAAGAAAGAGCATGATCTTGATCTAGAAACCAAGATGCCTTAATACATGGCAAATGCCTCCTTTTATAAACCAAAATTAAAAAGTATTGTTTTGATGACTAATTGATGAGTGGGTGGCCAACTCTTGACCTAGTGACAGTCCTTATCTTCTCTTTTCTACCTAAAATGTCATTGATAACGTCAGAATTGGAACCACTTGAAAACATAAAAGTTCTAGAAAATTGTCTCAGCTTTTTAGAAAAAAAATGGAGGTCATTTGGACTTCTAGAACTTTAGATATGGGCCAAATACTGAACAGTGTTCGGGTTGTAGGACAGATTCAAACTTCTTCATTATTGCTACAATTTGGAATTGAAAATGACCTTTTTAAATCTTAGGCTCCCATACAAGTTGTAGGCCTATGTCTTTCCTTTCCATCCATATAAAGTAGACTTAAATCCGAGATCTACAGCTCCAGATATGACTCAATTATCGAGTAGTGCTTTGGTTTGAATTGCACCAATATCTCTTTTTTAAGTTTGGCCATCTCTTTATCCTTTTGACACTACTAAAAGATTGATGTCTTCTCCCAAGTGTAGGAGTGTCAAAGTAATAAATAACCTAGCAAAACTGGAGTCAAATCATAGGGAGGTTAATTGTATAAATTATGGATAACAATAACACAACAACAACAATAACAACAATAATAATAACAATAATAGTAGTAGTAGTAGTAGTAGTAGTAGTAATACTAGAATTATAAATAACAATAACAATAACAACGATAATAATAACAATAATAGTAGTAGTAGTAGTAGTAGTAGTAGTAGTAGTAATAAAGAACAAGTTGATGAGAACTTTGAAAGGAAAGATTAATGTAATGATTAAACAATGATAATAACAAATGTCAAGATTAGAGGATCTACTAATGGTATGTGAAACAAGTATAGTATAAAGTCTTATTATTCAATTGGAAACCAAACAAAGAAGGTTCCAATTAGATTATAAATTGTTAACATGATTACATTAGTTATCTTATTCGATTAATGCTAATACTTGTACATCTCATCAAGCATTCATGATTATAACTTATGTTAATAACAAATTAAGTTCCTTTCATAGCTTAGGTGTCGGTTATACTATACAGTATGGGCTATGAAAGTGCTGAGTATTTGTTGTACCAAGTGTTATACAATATAAATCTAGATTAGTCATTTAACAAGCAAAGTATTAAAGAGTGAAAAAGATAACAAATATAAAACATGTTAGTATCAAACATTAAAGTCCATGTTAAGTTTATACTATACTTATTCTTACACCATTAGTATAACCTTTTCACCTTGACATAATAAACTTAACTAAACATAATGAAAGATAGGAAAATAAATAAACAAAATAAGAACATAAATAAGATAAAAGTTAACTAAGGAAAGGAATTGAAAGGCATAAATAAGATATTAATGAAAATAAAACTTAAGCATTACAAAAATACAAAGAGAGAAATCAAGAGAATGATCTTGATCTGGAGACCAAGATGCCTAAATGCATGACAAATGCCTTCTTTTATAGGCCAAAATTGGGAACTATTGATTTGATGACTAATAGATGAGTCGGTGACCAACTCTTAACTTGGTAACAATCTTTATCTTCTTTTGTCTGCCCAAAAGGTCAATGATAACGTTAGAATTGGAACCACTTGAAATATGAAAGTTGTAGGAAATTGTCTCAGCTTTCTAGAAAAAAAAAATAGAGGTCATTTGGAATTCTAGAACTCTAGATATGGGTCAAACACTGAATAGTGTTTGGGCTGCAGGATAGATTCATTCTTTATTGTTGCTATAAGTTGGACTTTAAAGTGGCCTTTTTAAATCTTAGGTTCCATATGAAAGTTGTAGGCCTATGTCTTACCTTTCCATCCATATAAATTAGACCTAAATTTGAGATCTATAGCTCTAGATATGACCTAATTACTGAATAGTGTTTCAATTTGCACTGCACCAACATCTTTTTGTTATGTTTGGCCATCTCTTTGTCCTTTCAATTTCAGTTCTTCAACTCATCAATCAATCCATTCATTTATATGATACACCTGCATTTAAGATGAAAAATTACCATAAATTAAAGCTATTTTATATTATGAGATATGTTATTATAAAACATGTCTTAGTTACGGACTCATTGATACTTCAAGTGCAAAATAATGATATAAAACCTTGATAAAAATGCATTTTTAAGTACTAATCAGGTATCTTATGGTATCAAACTTGTTATTGTAAACATGCTTTAGTTAAGGAGTTATTAATACTTCAAGTGCAAAATGATGATATAAGACCTTGATAAAAATACACTTTTAAATACTAATCACACCCTCCAACCAGTTTATTGCTAGTCCCTAGTAATCAAAATGTTAAAATAGAAAAATAATTTACAAATTTTATAAAGCAAGGCATTCATCATTGAACTTTCATTAATCTATCTAGATAAACAAACTCTTATTAAAATTATATATCTGCTTAATACCTTTTAAATAAGATATTATTAAACCTTCCTTTTGTGTTCAATATATGAACACATAATTATGAGGCTTTACTTGGAAGAAAACAAAACTTTTGTTCTAATATTTAAGATTAATTTCCTTGGGTTAGGATTATTATCTTTTTCTTCTTTTTTTTATTAATATATATCTAACTTAAAAACACAGTGCATTTTTAACCTGTGTAACGAGCTTTCGGCTAATGACTCTCAGACCAGTTGGTCTTAGAGCAACAGGTGTTGAGATACCCTTACGAGTTTAGTAACTAGAGTTGTAGATATTGATACATATAGTGCAATGTTTGATTCCCTTAAACTTTTCTCCTCAACCCATGTGATGAGCGTTGGGCCTATAGCTCCCACGTTAGTTGACATTAGGGTATTAGGTGTTAAAACACATCTTCGGGCTTAATTGCTTAGGTTAGGAAGGGTATGAAAGTAAACTTATCTATGTTTTTATTATCATTATTTTTTTTTGTTTTTTTCACAATTTATATATTATCCCTTTTCTTTAGTTATTACCTTTAATAAAAAGAACAAAAATAATGTAATGATCCAATACGCAATCCACAATCATATGTTAAAGTGTGTGTGTGAAAATAAAGGTTTAAGAAAACTTGTTAAATGAGTGTATGAGCAAAATTAAGTGATAACAATGTAAGAGTTTGTAAACCCGAATATTTTAAGAAGTATTCTGATAGACCTTGTTAAGAATGCTTACTAAGATGCATCTCAAAAGTCACTTTAACAAAAAAACTCCTTTACTCTGTCATCTTAGTACAACAATTTTGCAAATGGTTTATGAAATAGAAAAATAGTTAGTTAATTTTTTTTTTAATATCAACCACTACTCATTTCCCCTAACCAAAACGAGACATTACCCTCAATGTTATAAGGTAGAAAGATAGAGTATAAAAAACATCACCTAAAACACCAAATACTAACAAACATGAAACACATTTAAATAAATATAAGATATCACAAAACAAAATAATATGCTATTAATAAAACTAAAAGATATAAGAATTCACAAACGAATGCTTAAATTCAATCTAAGCTTTTTATAGCTTTCCTTAGTTGACCAATTTATACGACTCATGAAGGGATCAATTATAGGAGTGAAAGATTGTAATTGGTTAATCAATTGTTCAGCATTAGTGGTAGAGATTATGATTTGTCATGCTGAAGATGTTAGAAATTCTTATTCCACAATATGATCAAGAAAAGACAATAATTTATCATAAAAACCATTAACATTTAATAAGCCTATTGGTTTATGGTGAATGTCCAATTGGGCTCAACAGTTTATATGAAAGATCTCTTTCAATGTGCCCAAATCACCTGGTAAGGAAATGAAAGCATCAACGTGTTTAAATATTGCATTCATTCAATCAAACATTGTGGAGATCTGTAGTTTATCTCCAATTGTTTTTCTAATGATGTCCCTATTTGCTAAAGTTTGGGGATAACCCCCAAAACTTGACTATCTCCTAAAAATATAACTATTGACACTCTCACCATTAACCCAAAGCTGCCTCCCCCATACACTAAATGAGTCTTTCTCTCAGCTATTACCTGACCAAGATGATTTGCTAATTCTAAAAACTCTATTTCCTTTCCAGGACTGGATCCATAAAAAACACAAATGTTTCTCATGTAATGACTTAAGTAACCTACCATTTGTACACACTTATATATATATTGAATGTATGGTTTGAGTAGAAATGAAGGGAAGGAAGAGAAGATTTTATAGATGAGAACTTGAAAATGTAATCATACCACCTATATGTATGTCGATTGAAGTCTCTCTCTCTCTCTCTCTCTATTTATTTATTATTATTTTTAAAAAAACATATGTATGTATAGGTAGTTGTAATTATGGCTCACGCATTCCCTTTGTTTTACATCCAAAAACGGCTTAAATGCCTTTTATGGGTCAGAGATAGGCTTCCCATCCAGTTTTCTTAAAAACCAGCAAACAAGGTCTTTTATAGTCAGATTCCCAAGACTAAGTCGTTCATGTTCTTTATGGAATTATGGCTATAAATTATGAATTACACAATGCACATCTCTATTAGGATGCGTCTCAAGAGTCAATATAAGATTATTTAAAGACCCCTTACTCAGACCATCCTTAATTAATTGTATTTTATCTTCACAGTTACAGATACCATTCCTAAAAAACGACATGTTGCCTTACAAGTCCATTTGGCAAATCTATGACAGACTTTCAGTTATTTTGCACGATGTTTCTTTGCAAAAGTGCTTTTACCTATTTCAGAGATATATAAAATGAAGGAATTAGAAGACTCACCTGACAATTGGACCTTTGCTTCAATTAGCCAACGAATATCTTTAAAAATTCTATGATTTATTAACAATCTCAATCTTGCACATCTAGCATAGTAATTTTTTGTAATCGCATTCTGAGGTAGAGTGGGAAAATATTTTTTTTAATTTTTCAAGAGTGGTGTCCATTTTCAAATGTGAATTGGACAAAAGATTCAAAGGAGTGAGAAAAAGCAAAGAATTATACAAATATATACACAAATATCAGTTATTATGGGAAACTAAAAAAACCGACTTAAGTCACAAAGTACCGTAATCCGCCATTTGACCGGGGTAAGAGAGACTAGTAAAACAAAAGTTTCACCAAAACAAAACACAAAACAATATGAGAAAAAGAAAATCATTCTTTATATACAAGATTACCCAATTCAATAAAGTCATTTTTAACTAAAAAATTATCAAAGCAAACTTTCAAACGATGTCAAATTACCTTGAAAACATTGTCATTATTTGAATTCTCGATATCACAGGCTCCATATGGATACACGTGTTTCATAATAAAAGGACCGCTCCATCTTGATCTTAGTTTTCCAGGAAATAAATGGAGTTTAGAATTATAAAGCAAGACTTTTTAACCAACATTGAATGTTTTTCTCAATATTTTCTTGTCATGAAACTCTTTGATTCTTGCTTTATGACTTCTTGAATTTTCATATGCATCATTTCTTATTTCCTTATCTGATTTATTTGTAATTCTCGCAGTTGACTATCATCATCAAGGTTTGAATTGAAAGATTTAATAGCCCAATAAGCTTTATGTTCAAGTTCCACAAGAAAGTGACAAGGTTTTTCATAGACTAACTTATAAGGTGACAAGCTAATGATGTTTTATAAGCAGTTCGATAAGCTCAAAGTGCATCATTAAGTCTTAAAGACCAATCTTTTCTATTAGAGGTCACTGTTTTCTCCAAGATCTGTTTAATCTCCCTATTAACAAGCTCTACTTGTCCATTTGTCTGAGGATGATAAAGGGTGGCAACTTTATATGTGATTCCATATTTTGTTATTAAAGACTCGAATGACTTGTTACAGAAATGTGTTCCACCATCACTTATCATGGCTCGAGGGATTCCAAATTGACTCAAGATATTTTCTTTCAAAAACTTTATTACTGTAACAACCCGGCTTTTCAAGCCCCAAAACAAAAAAAAAAAAATTTTCTTTGACACACATTGTGTCGGTAAATTGAGAACCTATTTTCCTCACATCATCAAAATGCAATCCATACATCAACTACATTCAACATTTCATTTAAAAGGGAAATTTACATAAACACATAATATTATTTTTGCATGCTTAGAAGTTCATATTATAATATTACATCCATAGACATGAGTTTGCATTCCTATCCTACTAATAGTCACCACGAATTTAAACAAAAAGGTTTAATAAAAGTTATACG